>NC_135140.1:15498804-15798913 GCF_051014445.1 Colletes latitarsis
CCAGACTGCATTTCAGAGATTCTCACAAAGATTAGCATCTATCCTACCAGAGGCAACCTCAGAAAAGTGGATAAAAATTAGAATCCTAATAGTTTTCAACGTCTCTCTCAGACCCACTCCCCTCAGCTGTTACACGCAACTAGTACCCTAATAGCGAGTGTTATGATAATTTCCAGACTATATTTCAAAGATTCTCACAAAGATTAGCATCTATTCTACCAGAGGCAACCTCAGAAAAGTGGATAAAAATTAGAATTCTAATAGTTTTCAACGTCTCTCTCAGACCCACTCCCCTCAGCTGTTACACGCAACTAGTACCCTAATAGCGAGGGTTATGATAATTTCCAGACTATATTTCAAAGATTCTCACAAAGATTAGCATCTATTCTACCAGAAGGAACCTCAGAAAAGTGGATAAAAATTAGAATCCTAATAGTTTTCAACGTCTCTCTCAAACCTGTTCGCCTCAGACCACTCTGCTCTCATCGACACGAGTCTTCCCAATCCGGAAATAGATAATAATCTTCAGTCTCGTCAGGAGCCCAGCTACTTACAAGCTACAAGACACGTGTCTCCATAAAAAGACACCCAAATTCGTATCTGAACAGATCTCGACTATGTCTTTTCCGCCCTTGTATCACCGAGAGGGAACACGATCGTGTCCTGGACAGATACTACGAAAAGGTGCCTTCGACGGTGTACACTGGCGTAGAACCGTGGCGAAGGCAGGACCGTCGTGGTGTACGTCACTCGTCTAGGACGTGACAATGCATCCTGGTGCGTGCATAGGGACGTCCGCGCGCTCACGCACGGTCCACGCTTCGGTTTGTTCCCTTGGGTACAGCGACTGGCCGTGACACGAATGTCAATGTGTCTGTTAATGCGACTCTACGGCGCGCTTGTTCGTGCGTTTAAACGTAGGCGAGGGGCACGTAACGTAATAGGCATGCGGGGCCCGGTGAAAGCCGTTGGGGTTCTTACGATACACACGGGCGTTATGCCATTATGTACTATAACGATTATGATCGCGCGTGAAAGGGGATTTCTATGGGCATCGCGGTGCCCGTGTCTCTCCCCCCTGATATCTAGTAGTTTCGCCTTTTTACGTTGCCCCACGTGAAATCGAGTAGGTCCGGGTTAGCCACGGGTTGGGTTACCAACTTTGTACTTGGCTGAATTATGAATCGCGCTACGGGGCACGAGGCTCGTAAAGGGACCTGACAGTCTCCGATTCTGGTGATTATGAGGAATGCCTGCGGTGGAATCGATTTGAATAAAATGCACCAATCATGGGATGAATCAAAGAAGAATGAAGAAGTCAGTGCTTGAGTCCAGAAAAGTGGTTACGGTCCCCGTATGATTTTCTGAAGTTAACTTCCTAACAGGATGACACCTCGATGAATGATGACATTTTCGATTGAGCTATCTCATTTGCGGTATGACTTCCACGGGAAGTTAGCCTTGTCAGGGGTCAGCGGCTAGTAGTATATTACGAAGACGAGCACTCGTAAATAGTTGAAATAATCGTATCGCGTAGACGTCGGCGACTGGTGCCCACAAAGTTCGATGCGATTGAGTGAGATCGCCACAAATTAACCGAGAGTTACCTATCCACTTGATGGCCACGGGCAGAGTAATACCGCTAGATTTGCCCGATAATATTTAATTAGAAGATTTCTTGGTACGCCATGTTTGAAGGCGGTGACCAATGTGCTATAAAGGAAGTTCCACGCGGTTGTAAAACTATTAAAGTCTAACTATCCGGATATATAAAATTGGAAAGCACATGATTTGGGTTTTTATGACCAGGCAATACTCGCGGTATTAGTTGCTCGAACTTCCATTAATATATTTTTAACTTCTAATTGGCGGAAGTTTAACGGCGGCTGCACCGATACCATCGAATTCTCTAAGCCTACCACTTTTGGCTAATTATCGGTTTCAATCACGATATAACAAACAGCTCCCAATCTTTCGATATTGCGATGCACTGACCTCAATTTTCTTGAGACTTTGCACGTTTGCACTTATAGAGCTTTTATCTAGAGCTTATAGAGCTTATAGAGCTCTTAACTATAGCTTATAGAGCTTGTAGCTATAGCTCAATTCTAAAGGGTGAAACTACCCTCTAATTCTCCTAATGCTACCTCCAAAACAACTTTTGAAATAATTACTTTTAATCACTGAGTTACTGGTGTTGAACAAAATTCGTATCCCCTATTTCTCAGCGCCCAACAATCCCAGAGAAAGGTTCATCGACGTCGGAGGAATGCTTTGCGGATGCTTGTCGGTTAAATGAGAGCGAAACTGCAAATTTCTGTCGCAGAGAATGGGAATCTAAGGGCGCACTACACGAAGACGACCGTGCGCGCGGGGGAAGTTCTACGGCTCGCCGCGGTGTTCCAGGACACGCGGAGGGCGCCAGTGTCGAGCGGCATTTCCGGTGTCGTTAGCGGCGTCCCGGAGGGTAAGAGTTCAAGGTCGTCGGAACGAGATCAGTACGCGCAGTGCCTGGATTCTCACGGGCACGAGCTATTCGCGCCGCTTTCAGCGAGGGGAGAGTTCTACGCCACTTGCCAGAGCGGAAGCCTCGACACCGGAAGCGACGCCGTGTTGTATAGAGTCCATCAGCTTGCCAGGAGGGATCTACCTCTGAGGGTAAATTTTCCAGAATTTCTTTCGCCAACAATGCAACGTACGTGTCTATAATATTCTGACGAACTGAGTCTGTCCTAAATTAGTCTGTTCCTTAACAAATAACAGGAATGTAGCTTTGCTAGGATCCATAGCGTAGAGTAAATAACGAATCTAGCCAGCTTATAGAGCTTATAGAGCCCGTAGAGCTCTTAACTATAGCTTCTATAGCTTCTAGAGTTTCTAGAGCTCCTAGGTATAGCGTATAGAGCTTCTAGAGCTCTTAGCTACGTTCCCATTCGTGAAACTATGTTAATCCAACTATCGAAGGATGTCTGATCGTTAAAGGAACAAAATTTATGGTTCGAAAATACTGATCAAGGAGTTTGCAATCCGATTGACAGGTACGGTTGGTCGCTGGACCTCTGCCAATACCGTTGCCACGAGATTATAGCGGTCTGATGCAACTGGAAGGTGCAACGAGGGGCCCCATAGTTTTAGGTTGCGCAGTGCCACTGGTACCCGAGAGACCTGTGCCAAATTCCACCGTCCCAGAACTCCTTGAATTGGTTGCCACAGGACCAACAGCGCCTCGAGTAAAAAGAGCGCGATTAGGCTGTCCTTCCGAAGCACGGTTGCTGGCCTCGCCGAAGATGCAGCGATTACTATCAGCCTGCAGGTAAAAACTGATATAACAATTGCAAAGTGGATAGTAACAGAGAGGCTAAGTGCTATAATTGAACGAGGAGAAGTTTCTTCATAACTAGGTGCTAAATGCCATAGCTCTAGAAATTAGCACACGATGATAGACTTAACTCTAGCTTCCTTGAACTGCTCTAGACTCTGAAGGGGTGGCACCAACACCCCTACAGTTAGTTTTTGGAATTGGTTAGGTACTTACAATATCTTAGAAACGATGTGTATCTTAAATTAACCAGGTGTAATCTTCTCTAGAAAAGGTTGAGTTGCACCCAAGTACTCAAACCAATTTCATTTCCAAGACACCTATCGACCATGTACTGTCGTTCCAATTACAGAAGAGCCCTGGACCAGAGAGCGACGGAACCACGCGTGGCGCCTCCAAAGCCAACCAACACCAGTGGCCAACTGAAAGAGCTCCATTTGAAGGAGATCAAGTCCAAAACGGAAGCGAAACCAATCCTCCAGAGTCTAAAGGAGGGCATAGAGCACATCAAGAGAACGACTATCAGAGATCGCAGCAATAGTCGGACAAGCAACAACAACCACAGCATCCTCGATCGAATCACGAGGATAGCTCAGGGTGGGAGAAGCAGAAACCCTGCCAAGAAGTCTGCCTCCTTCACGTTCGCGGTTCGACCGGAAATTGGCATGAGGTCCGAGAGATACGCCAGCCTAGAGTCGGAGACCAATCTGCTGCAGGCGTCCGCCTCTTCGAGACAGCAGGTTCAACGGTCAGTTTCGACCAGCGTGCTAGAGGTACAGACTCAGCAGGACCTGGACCCACCGTACTCCAAGGTCAGGGACAGCCTGACGCCTCTACCGTCGACTCCACCGCCCAAGACGGAGGAGATCTACGCTGAAATCTGCGAACTAACGAACGTCAGCCCCCCCGAGGAGAAACCACCGCCACCGCTGCCTGGAGGGAAGAACGGGACCAGAGAGAAGGACAGGGGCTACGTGAAGCTGGCTCTGTCGCAGTCCGAGATTTCTGACGCGAACGCTGCCGAGGACGAAGAAGGGATCTACAATACTGTCTGCTGATCGTGGTTCTTCCTGGACCGGGGGAGACTCGCTGCGTTCCGAGGAATGGAAGCGTGTTAGATAAGATAGGAGAGCAAGTTTGAGGGCGGTCTTTGGGTATCGAGGATTTATGCGCAGTTAGACGACCCATTCGAAGAGATTAGAGGTAGCTAAATAGTAGAGACGAATCGTGTTGTGGCGGGGAAGCGAATCCAGAAACAGCAAGTACCTAACCTAGCCCTTTGGATATCCGCATTTGAAACTTTTAAATTTGTACATTTTCTTCCAGTTACTTGAATCCGAACAACTGTCACTTGAAAGCGACTGGTAATACGGTGTTCACGTTAAAAATGATTACTTGGAACAAACTTCTTCACTTTGAATCGTGTCTTTGATCACCGAAAGCTTGTTCTAATCTAAAAATATCTACTCGCTTCCCTGCACACGACGCGACAGTTCAGTCGTCTCGTCCATAAACCTGATTCTTCGATCGCTCCGAGCGGCATGAATCGTAGACGTCGACATGCGAGCGCATCGAAAATTAGCCCTCGAAGTTCATTGACGGAGATAAGGCGCGACTTCCTGGGTCGAACTGTGGAGAACCGTTCGGGCAGAAACCGGCGCTGCGATGCACCGACGGGATTTACAACGCCATTTGCCGAAGAAATTATCCCTCCGAGGTCTTTTTCTCCCCTTTTTCCGCGCTCAGAGCGGCGGCGTCCTTCACGGGGAACCGGGCGGAAGATTTACAAGGCTGTTGACCGGGGAAAATGAGCGCGTAATTACGGTCCCGTGCGTGTATAGAGGATGTAGCGGGCCTCTTCGAGACGCTGCGCGACTTCCGGTACTGGAGAATCTGTGCTGCGGCTGATCGATATTATTAGAACCGACCGATCGGTTGTACTCGATGTCTCGACGCATCCTTAACGAAAAGTCCCTAGATCCACGCGAGCTGTGACGATAAAGTGGACGAAATTTGTAAGAAACGTTTTCTTCGAAAATGGTTCCTTTCTATACGAGTACACACGAGGATATACTTTGATGCGTCAACGGTCCTCCGAACGTCTACTGATATTAAATCCTCTTAATCCTAGATGGACCTAGGGGGATTGCCAATCGTGTACCATTTTGTAAATTTGTTGGTACCCTTAGCGTAGTGGCTAGTGTCCAGGCATTTTGTACATTTGTTAATACTCTGCGTGCTGGTTGCGGACGCACGCAAGAAAACATTTGTAATTTTCTTACTGTATAGTTATTATTTTAAAATACACTCATTTGCAAATAATTAAAGCGTGTCCTTTTTTTAGAAGGCAACCCAAATACTATTTTATAAGTGACTTGTAACTAATGACTGAGCTAGGTAACTAGAGATTCTTAAGACTCTAAATACTTTAACTATATTCGTATCTGCTATATTTGAGTATTTTACTCTATTCATGTCTGCTATATTTGAGTATTTGACTCTATTCATGTCTGCTATATTTGAGTAATTGAAAGGAACTAATGAAAATTACTATACTAAGATTTACTCATCCCTGAAATACTCATAATTAACTATAAAAATGACTCTAACCAACTAAGAGGCAAGACAATCACACATATCTAGAGCATTAACCGAACATCAAGAAACCAAGACCAAAGAATATAGCCTGTCCTACTTCCATTGAGAATCCAAATGTTCCATCTTAAAATATCGTATTACAATTCAACGTCCAGGTCAAAGTAGCCCAGTCACTGAGTGACCTTTAGCCTAACTGTAACGAATGATAATAAAGTAGCACGTTTTGCTCTATACAACCGGGCACGTCCCACTCTTAGAAGGCAAGTCAATCACACGGTTCGAGATCAGTTTCATTGTTGCACCTCGTACCAATCAGTTTGTCTTTCCTGGCGAGTTCAGAGGTGTCTCGGCATGCAACTAGATATCGCCCCAGGAACCATTCTACCGAGAAGTCCTCCTCGAACAAATTCCGAGGGCAAGCAGCGTGAAATGACGCTTTCGAGTCACGTAGATCGAGAGAAATCGCCGGGAGAATGTAAACGAGTCTGAACGTTCTGGAAACAGGAAATTAATGGCGTCCTTCGAAGGTCTAGGTCGTCGAAATTGCTGATGAATAGTTCAGCTAGGCGGCGGGGGTGGTGGTACGCGGCGATTAATTTATTAACTCGTCATACAGCGCCAGGGACCAGTTTCCCCTTCGCGCAAGACTGGTCGAGGTTTCGTTGCGTGACGCCGTGGCGATCGTTCGTTGAACGTGTGATTACGTGCATCGAAACGCTTCGAGGAAACTGGAAAGCAGCGTCACGATGCAACCGGGATTACGAACGGCGAAAAAAGGACGAAAAGAGGGTCGCGAAGAGTTCAGGGTGAGCAGGATCCTGTCACGCTCAAAAAATGCTTCGGAGGCATAATCTTCTCTATGGTTTTCGTGCCTTCCCATCTCGAATCGTCTGCGAGAAGTCTACGACTCTCCTGAAGTTTCAATATCACTAATACTAAAGTTTGAAATCTGGAAATTTCATCTAGAAATGAAATGGTGCTATATCATGATCCGAATGTTGCTCTAGAAATGAAATGGTGCTATATTATGATCTGAATATTGCTCTAGAAATGGAATGGTACTATAATGTTGCTATAGAAATGAACTATTGCCCTAGTAAGTATTAAATACTCTTCCAGAATTCGAATGACGTTGTAAAAATGTTTAAAGACCGCTAATATGGAACGTAACAACGATAATAAAATCATAGAGTATAGATAACATTCGTAGTAAATATCCAATCCAAGTTTCGAACAGTATGTTCTAGTTGTAAGATAAGTCCCGTTTTTCATACACACTGAAACGAGTAGTTCCAGTCGCCATTATGCCTTAGCCCAGTCCACGTAGCAGCCGGTTCATCCACGGTCAAGAAAATTGGAAATACTGAGATAAACACACCGACTGGCTCTGACTTTGAGGAATAATAACGCGAAACGATCGTCAGCGGCTATAGGTCATTAATGTTTTACGAGCACGTAGTACGCACAGCTGCGCCTATTCAATTATAGCCACGAGCCTTCTCTCTCGTTCTCCTTGTCCAGCCGTTTCCATCGTCGGTACAGCGATACACGTTTACGTCCATTAATATTAACGGCTCGAAATAACGATAATAACGGAGAACTAAACAGACGAAGAGGTGTTTTCCTTGACGATGCCGACTAGACGCTACGGTGGCCCACGGAGCTCCGTAGGGTGCAAGACAAGTTGCATCTGTTCGTTTTTAGGGGATACATTCGAGTTTGAATGACACGAACGCTACTTATAGCGAATTGTGGTTTTGTTCAGGTTTCCTTTGCTCGTGTCTTTTTGCTGGAGGTAGCTTCGCTGATGAAGAACACGTTCCCAGGTTGTACTTTACGAAACTTCTGTTTCATACACGCTTGCTTCTAATCATAGTTTTTGTAATAATCATAATAGTACTATACTAATATGAATATAAAAATGAAACACTCTATCACGCTATACGTTGCTACGAAAATGAACTGCTGCTCTTCTAAGATTACAATGCGAACTATAAACGAAATTGTACTATTCTAGAGTATGTAACTTGATACAGAAATGAACTTGTGCTCAACGAAAGTTTGCTCTAGAAATGAAATGGTGCTATATCATGATCCTAATGTTGCTATAGAATTGAAATGGTGCTATATCATGGTCCTAATGTTGCTATAGAAATGAACTGTTACTCCCATACAGTTGAAACGTGAATGGGAATGTGAATTACTAAACGACACACTTCCAATTTGTGATTCGAAGATTAAGAACGCAATCAAGAACATTTATTTCGTGTTTGCGTGTTCTTGTTGCGTTATAGTTAACAATTTTGTCTCCCTTCCGATGGCAAGATCTGTTCAAATAGCGAATCGCAAGGACGAGATATACTCAGATCGATCGAAACAACGGTGCTATCGGGGCCCGGTAATCTTGGTCCATGGGTGCATATTTCAAGATCGGCATGCGTGAACGATTTCATGGCCGTCGGGTTGCCTTGTGGTCGTGTAACTCACCTCTACAACGTTAATGCGACGGCCGCGGAGCGCTGGCTATCATATTTCGCAGCTCTGCTCGACTGATCGACGAGGCGTGTTTTAATATGCAAATTAAAATGCAAATAATCCGCCTACCCCCCGCCCGTCTGCGTTCACTTTTGCTGCCCACCCTTGTTGGTCTTTGATCTAAGTCAGGCTAATCGTCATCCCTCCCGTACAAATGATTTTTGGAGACCACAACAGTGGACCCATGGCTTGCATTTATTTTTATATGACAAGAAATTTGAATTTCTACGAGACACGATAAAATTGCAAATGACGGACGATACGGAACCCATAAAATTCATAGTCTGGTAAATCATCTGCTCAACCGATCCGTAAAATTCTAGAGCAGTAACCATCACCCGATGTTACTTTCAGCGATGATTGGTGGTCGTGGTCGATCCAAAAACGCGATGAAAGACAATATTATTATTGCTTTCTCCGATCGATCGTATTCAGGTTATATTTACCATGCACACTAGGGCATCGCGAATGTCTTTCATCGCTATAACGAAGTGGAACACTTTCTTTCAGATTTCGAAGATACGATCACTGCCTGTGCCATGAAAGGACACAATAGAAACCCTCGGGTCTAGGCTGTCGGATCAGGGACACACAAAAGGAACCTTACGATTTTGTCTCGCGACGGGGGTGCGTTTGAAGAAGCATCCAACAGGAAGAAGCTACACAATATTATTCTGTGACGTTCGATAAATCCAGCAAGAGTTTGAAGCATTTATCCGTAACATTATCTCATCTCGTGGAGACGATTTGAAAGAGATGAAAGGGTGTTTAGAATCCTATTTCGAAAGGCATTGAAAGAGTATGGGGTCTATTTGGAGCTGGTCTCTAAAGATCTTTGACGATTTTCATTGAAAAATATGTTAATTCAAACAAACGGTAGGATTTCGCCCCTAGAAAGGCTTTATCTTCCTTCAGTCGCGATTTTAAAAGCCCCAGGCTGTATCTTCGATTCATCCCTGGTTGGGAAAAATCGCTGGTAGATTCGCAGATTACGCTTCAAGGCGACTCAACGCGTACAAGCGCGGCCATATAGAAGCTAAGATGAATCCTCGAGCCATCGTACGCGTAATGTCTTCAGTACAGCTACCCTCCTATCATAATCTCGGTATGATGGACGAGCAGTCTTTATACGGGGACGCGGAATGAAACGAGATTAAACGAACAGTCATCAATAGCGTCAAAGGCGAGGGTCCTGGCGAAATAAGAGGCAAAAAGAAGGAAGAAAACGGAAATCGGAACGGCTCAATTAGTCGCGTTATACCTGTTCAATCTGTCACGATACGCGAAACTCTTTCTCTGGTCCGGTACTGAGGATCGCGTGCCGCCGGCAAGTATCTGCGATTTGCACCAACATAACAAATAACATGTCGCGCGATTGCATCGAACCGAGACTTGAAAAACGGGGCAGAATCATTTCTTCGTGGCGTTTGCTGCGCGTCCAGTCTGGTACGAAATGGTGTGTCGTTTCGTCGTCGATGCTTAAAGATCATTGATCCCTAATGGACTAATTATTCGAGACTCAATAGTACTCGTAACTCGAAGAATAAGTAAGGTTCGAGTGGAAACGGAATGGATGATTGATAAGAATTCAGATTTGAAAGTAGTAAGGATGCAGTAATTGAAGATGTGAAAATGACAACTGTAGACTTAAAACTGTCTATTAGAGGTTTAATATAGATATGAACTGCTATAGAGCCGTGGATGTAACTCTAGAAATGAACTAGTACCTTTTTAGAGCTGTAGATGTTACTCTAGAAATGAACTAATTCTAGAGCTGTGGATGTAACTCTAGAAATGAACTAGTACTTTTCTAGAGTTCCAATGTGGATGTAACTAATTCTAGAGTTGTGAATGTAGCATTCTGAACCATAAAAGTTGACTTAGAGTTAATTTATGATAGTTTGAATCTCTATCTAAGTAGTCTACGAAGATTTGAAAGTATGTCACAGTGTTTTAGAGCGTTGAAAGTTGAAAAATTGATGGAATAAATGTTTAGGATGTTTCATGGAGAATGTGGAGGCTCTAGTGATGGAGTTTTAAGGCAAGTGTGGTATACTGTTTCCTGATACGAGTACCATACTGTCTGCGGGTGAGAAGTCACGCATAGATTAGGGTACGTACTCCCTGTCACTGAAATTCTTTCCAACTGGGGGGCAAATGGCGTAGTTCAACCCCTTCACCTTCTCGACCAGCGTCAGTTTCACTCGCCAAGATGTTTGACGGCTGCGCAACATAGATGGGCAGAATCATTATGGCGCCGATCGCATGACGGACTTAGACTAACCTCTTGTAGTATCTATCTAACCTATACGCGACGAGGTAAACGAATAATATGCAGAATTCTTGAATACTACATACTCCAATCGTATCGATATATTCCACACATGTTATTCTGAATATTTTACTTTATTCAGGGGATTCTATTGCATTCCACGTATTTCAATATACAGGGTGGACCACAAAACGTGATCAGCTTTGATTATTTTACTCTCAGTTAGTCAATAAAACATACTTTTATATAATTTAACATGGTAGAGTCTCTTTCTCAACTACACAAGTCACATATGTAATATAAAACAGTAAACAATACGAATTTCAACAATTCTGTCACTGATCATTCTGAGAATTAGTCAAAATCTGAGATTCTTCGTTCGTAAATTGCCGAAGCCAGATTGGTTCTCGAATGAAGACTGACTTCTGACAGGAACTAAACTACCGAAGTCTAATTGCATCGATAGATGCTAACCGAGTCGTTGCTAACTAAACACAGCCTGCTGAAGCCTAATCGTTTCAGATACTAATTGATTGATCGATCTCTGAACGAACACTGAGCTACTGAAACCTGTTTGTCTTATTAGTTGTTAACTGAATACTGTCCAAACGAACTCAGCAACTCGCGAGGCATAATTACCTATCGTTGCCAAACGACTGTTAACTGAAAACGAAACACTGGAGCCTGATTGCTTTCGAAAACATTAAATGATTTATACCTCAATAAACCTTCGATTCGTCCTAACGTCCCGTTAATTTTTGTCTCAAACAACTCCCGATCGTGACACTTCAACTTGGCATCCAGGATGGGAAGAAGTAACTTTAAAATTATAAACAATAAATTCAGGATGATCGTGTTGAACACGTATTAAATACAAAGTGAAGGACATAAGCTAAGAATAATCCAGGACCAAAGCACACGAACTCTAAGAGCTACAAGAACTAACACCCACATCGCCTACGCGATTACATAAAATTATTATTATTATACGGGTGATGACCCTTTGGTAGCAATGCACGGAATATACATAGTGAGCTGAATGTTGCATGGTACGAAGCCAACACGGATTTTCTTGGTTCCGAAAGATGTTGATGGATGCAGAAAAAAATTTAGATTATGGTAGACAATGTCGATCAACTTGTAGATATAGTCTATATTCTAAATAGAGAATTAAACTTAAAAAATTCTTATTATATTTCATTTAACATTATTTCACAATGGAAATGGGAAACTGTCGTAAATAATAAGATTATACCATTGCAATTCTGTACTCGTTAGTAAACAACGAAAAAAAATATTAATTAATCTAAAATTGCCGGGATAGCTTCAAAAAAAAAAAAAAAAATGGATATAATTAAACAGCAAACAATCTAATGATGTCGAGGAGCAAAAGAAACGTTTTAATGAAGAGCTTTTAAATGAGCAAGAACGAGAACTCAATTTATTTGTACATAAAAGATAATGCGCTAAAGAAAGGTCCATGACACTTCTTCGCTGCTTATGCGCCAACTTAATTCGATGCTAACAGATGCAACACATGGTGCAGCCGATGCAGCAACGTCGGAACCCCCGTTAGACGACACCCTATCGTCCGCGACGCTGTTCAATGCATAACAAGTAGGTCTAGAAAATCAGTTGTCGGTAGCTCGTAAAGTTCACTCCACGGAGGAATCGAATGAATCAGCTTATCCTGGCTGGCCTTGCAGCTTATGCACCAGTCCGCTGTGCATATAGTGGGTCACAAAAGTATCAAGACGACGGGGACTATTATAAATCTTTCGTGATTTATTGTAGCAGCCAACAAAATACGCTTCCTTATCTGGACTGATAATATTGGAAATCCTGTGGATGGAATCTCGAACACCATGGAGTATTTTTAATCTCTTTGAATTACCAAAACAAAGCGAGGAATTTTGAAACGAACAAATTTTCGTTAATTACTTTTGTATTTTTTGGTGTATAAAATGAAGCTTTAAAATTTTTTACACCAGAAACACCCTATTTGCAATTTTACAAGTAACGTCACTAAAGAGACACAGAAGTCACGCGGATCACCCAGCTGATTCGCGCTGTCACCGAAGCCCCAATACCGCGGTCCGCGACTGCAAAGTGAGGGAGGGGGTGTAGGAGACACAAAAAATCGAAATTTCTATCGACTTTTACGTAACTGCAGGAACAGTATCACTCTCTCCACGAGCACGGTAGTCCACCTATAGTTGGTCGATAACGCAACTGCATGCAGTTGCATTATTGCGAGGCTGCGATGGGAGAGGCTCCTAGAGGCGGTGGAGGGGCGCAGAAGAAGGTGGCCGGGCCAGAAGGAAAAGAAGAAGGAGAAGAAAGAAAAGGTGGAGGAGGAGGCGGAGGAGGAGGGCACGTTGGCGTCGCCTGGAATGCCCGCGGACCACGAACGCTGCCGGTACGACGGGTTTACCTTTTACAGCCTACCTACCGGTCGTTTCACTGCGACTGCACCTTCCACGTCTGCGTTACCTCTCTTTTTCCTCGTCGAATTTCACCCGGGGAGATGAAGGACGAAGCTTCCATGCTATTTTTTTTTTTCGCTGGTCCCCGATCAGTTTCGCCAATTAATCGTAGACACGCGATAGATGGGGGACTATTAACACGTCGATTGCCACACCAGACCCCTCAAATTCACCACAAAAAGGATACTTTGCTTTCACACAATTGGAAGAGTCCTATCTAGATTTATCTTTTTTAACTGGCTCTAAAGATATAGAGATATAGGCTAGCTCTAGAGGTGTAGATTAACTCTAAATATATAGAGCTATAGGTTTGCTCTAGAAATAGAGTTTAGCTCTATGCCTTTAGAGCTATAGAGTAGCTCTAAACCAAGTTGAGTACTGTAGAGTACCGTTACCATTACAAAGAAAATACTAATAAAAGAACAAAAGGATAATAGTATCCTCGCTAGTCGAGTATGAAACTGCTTGCACACTCGGAGAAACACACAAAAGGGTAATTGTTTCTCCCCCTCGGTTCATCGGTTAATTATTGACACTCCGGGCCGAATTAATTAGCCTAGCTCGATGCATTTTAAAGGGACCGTGAAGCGGGACGGGGGGCGAGGGGCAGCACGATGAGGTAACCGCAAGGAATCGTCGCGAAGATGTCACAATTTCTGCGATAATGTTTATTCATGATCACGATTAGCCACTTACCACGCGGCCTATCTTGTCGTGCAGCGCGGCTCGTGAATTTTCATGGGCCATTACTTTCTCGTTCTTGAGAATCGATCCAATCTTGATGCACGAAATCCAGTCTCCATGCTCGGAATTGGTGGAACGGTAGACTCCGAGCACCATTCTAGAATCGGAGGCAAGAAAAAAAAAGAAACCGCGCGAGTAGGTCTACGTTGCTCGCTATAAGCGGAGGATGACTTATTCCAAAGACGACCTTGGGCTGACTGGGATACTCGAACTGTGCAAGGTGTGCGTGACTGTCTAACCAAGCCTATATAAGCGTCAGGTGACACTTGAAATGGACAACTACAATGGAATTTTTAATACGACACGTTTAATAAAGTATACTTAAGTTATATAAAGGGTAAATTATTTATGTAACATTCAAACTCTGTGTGTTTGTGAGTTCCCTGTAAATTTTGATACTTTTATCCAATCAGAATGAAATTTTGTTCGCTTGTTTCTTATATTCTGATGGGTACTATAGAGTATGTTAGAGTGCTCTAGGGTCAATGAGGCTCACGAAAAGAAGGAGCCAAAGGTGACGCAAGATAAATAGAACTGCCATGACTGAGCAAGAAAAAGTGGCAGATATGAGGCAATGCACAGATTGCCTCAAATGGAACACACAGAGAATGTGTTACTCTCGTTAGAGAAGCTTGTCATATATTTATATGCCCCAATGGCTGTGATTGATTAATATTATGTTAACTATATCAAATGATCGTTAAATAAATTAATACAGACGTCTCGTTGTCTAATATAAGTAAAAAAGAACAGTAAATCTCAAACCTCACACCGTTCCAAACACTTCTAAAAAACATAGAATACTATTACAACTATACTAACTGCACTCTCAAGGATTTTTACACAAAACTTTCGTCTCTTCCGAAATAATCCACTCGAAAATACACTATATTCGATAAACACTAGATATACAGAACCTGTAAACGGAACGGGTTTCAGATTCCACATAGCTACAGAGCTCATAAATAATATTTATTAGCAATTAATATTGAACCTGATCGAAGCAACGATACGGATATCCTAATTAAAACAAAATTCGTATTTCAATGCAACTGTCGAGGCTAAAAATATGCGCAATCAATCAAACAATGCACGCTCGGCGGCCCATCGTTCGCAGCGATCGTTTCCTTCAAAATGGCTGCCGGCCGGCACGGGTAGCTCGTTAACGACGGACGCGATTTGACCCATTAACACAATCACATAACGCAACTAACGGAACCCAACGGAGGCGCAAACCGGAAAACACAGCGGCGCGATTCAGAATGCCGACGCGTGCCACATCGCTCGCCTTGCCATGCATGTCCATGTACGAGGAATTGCCTGGCTGCCTACGAGAACGCCTCAGACAAGCTGACGAAGAGGAATTCCTCTGCCTAGGCTTCGCGAAAGCTTCGCGATCGAGAGCGTTCAGGGTTAGCCTCCTGTCGATGCGTAATGCATGAGATTCGCGACGTTCCTTTGCGAAACGAGGCATGCAACACTGACACAGTTCTTCTGCGACCGATGAGAGAGAGGCGTG
The DNA here is from genome assembly GCF_051014445.1 of Colletes latitarsis. Taxonomy (NCBI): domain Eukaryota; kingdom Metazoa; phylum Arthropoda; class Insecta; order Hymenoptera; family Colletidae; genus Colletes; species Colletes latitarsis. The sequence continues at coordinate 15,514,278 of NC_135140.1, forward strand.
AGCGGAATCTTGTCCACTTCGTGGCGTTAACTCCGCCGTTCGCCGTGTCGGGTGTTGAAAGAGTCTTGTTAAGGGCAGGGACGGGGATGGGGGCTCGCGATAAGGATGACTCCTTCGCTGTGTTTGGGATTGGCACTCGATGCACTTTTACTTCGGCGTTCTATTCCGCAGGGAGATCCAGAGAAATACCTGTCAGAGTCTCCGCCAGCCTAGCAAGACGCTACGAGACCGTTTGGCAACCCATGATACCTCGTAACATTGATATGAACTGCTATAGAGTTGTGGATGCAACTCTAGAAATGAACCAGTACCTTTCTAGAGCTGTGGATATGACTATAGAAATGAACTAATTCTAGAGCTGTGAATGTGACTATAGAAATGGACTAATACCTTTCTAGAGTTCGAATGTCGAGAAAACTGATTACTTCAGCGACCTATTCCAATTCGAGGAGTTCGATCCGGCGTTGAGGGCGTTAAACGAAAAGTGTCGGACACCTCGTTTCGCTATTAATCACAGGACTAGGCGGTGAAAACGTGCAGGTAGCCAGCAAACGGATGAGAGACGCGACCGTCACGGACAGGCTGGAGAAAGAGGACCATCCGACAGGTCCGGTTTGTCGAACGTGGGCGCGATGCCCTCTTCTCACAATGATCCCCGCGATCTACAGAGATCCTGTACCCTTGTCATCAGCTCCCCAGGCCCCCTTTAAGGATTTCGGATCAAAGGTTCGCGAGTGATCGCGGGTGAACGCACCCTGAAAGCCAGGACGTTGTCCCTACAACGCCTACGTGGTTTCGTCTGGAGCCGGCCGCGTAGCTAAACCGTGGCGAGGACCCGGTGAATTTCTAAGAAAGGCTATGCAATTTTCGAGCCCCGTTCCGGAGCGGCCTTGTTAGCCGACGCGTGAAAATTTATCACCCCGTCGTCGTTACAAGCGGCTAACTATCTCGTACTCCTTTCCAGGTGGATAGGGTATCATCATCAGGACGTGATGAGCGGCGTGGATGTAATGACCGGGATCGCCGCGACGGAAAACTTTGCGTATCAATTGGGCCCGGGGGTGAAATGGAGAGATTGAGGTCGAGGTTATGGAAAAATTTCAATATGGCCGAATTGCCGGCCATTCGCTGTGTACGCGACTTCGATAGAGTTCAATATTTATGTCTGCCACTCGACATTGTAGATATTCGTTTGATAATAATAATACTTAGATTACGAATGTGAATTTAAACTAACTACAGAGTTCTTCCATATAAAATTGCAGATGCAATTCGAATCGATTGAAACGGGACACTCGGCGCGCGAAAAAATTCCCAGACAAGTCGTCTTAATTCCGACGGGACGCGAGTCACGGAGAAAAGTCCCTAGGTGACTCGGTCCGCGCGTTCCTGACACTCGCGGCTGAGGTTTTGCCGTTTCTCTTTCGTTCCACGATCGAGCTGACGCGAACGAAGATGCATGGCAAATCGGAGGGGGGCTTTCGTTGCCCGAATTCCTCGCGTGTCGCATGTCCGCCTAATTTGATCCGCTCGGTAAACGAACTCCGGGTCGATTCCGCGAACGCTTATCCTTTTTCGAATACTCGTGGGCCCCGGGAGATCCGCCGATTAAGATAAAGACGAGCCGAAATCTCTAAGCGAAATCTCGCGGAGGGCCAAGCTCCTCCGTCGGGGCAAGGTTGCCCGGGGTGAGTAACCGTATTTGGCGCGGAGGCCCGCTTGGCGGACTGAGGGACTCGAGCCGCTAACAAGTTCGAGCTAATCCCCTCGTTTAGACGAACCGAACCTAAAAAGAGGGACTGATCCAGTGATTTCTGGCTCGTTCAAAGTGTCAAGAGGGTTTTGGGGATTTTGTTTGGGGGGCACTGATCCCCATCCACCAGAGAAAATTAATGTTCTTCGTGGTGGACGTCGCAAAAATCCAAAGGGGAAGTTAATCAATTATTTTGGAGAGTTTATTGAGTTTGGGCACTGTTATTGCTATGTTGACTGTCACGTATAACTAGACTTCTGATCTTTATGCAAATTCATACTTTTATTAATAAAATTAATGAAATGGGAGCTCCGTAGAGGGATTTCTCAACCCCTAAATATAATAATTCTTATATTTTTGTGTATTAAATACATTCTATAGTTTTTATGTGGATATAGTAACCTACCATACATATAACCTCGTCGCTATAGAACTATAATTTTTTCTATGCCCGAAAGGAATGAAAGTATTTTAGGTGATCAAACTTTCTGCCCCACCCTGTATACAAGCATAGAGATAAAAGTCTGTTTTAATTCAGTTCTTGTTCTTCCTGCCCTGTCAAGGAGTCTGGACGTTGAATTATAGATACAGCAATCACTGAATGTCGTTTGTTATGATTATTTTGTTTCCCAGCGACGGAAATTACCGGGCGATGCTTGTTAGTTTGTTTGGAAACGGGCAAATTGGCACACGGGATCACAATAGAGGTTTATAGCAATATGTCATCGAGACAGTTACGATGGTAATGGGACGTGGATAGATGGTTTGAAATTTAAATAATACGAAATAATATTTATACTCTATTGAGAATGTTGCTATTTTAGTTACGTTTGCGATAAGAGAAAAATAATTTATAGCAGTAAAAAGAGACTATAGGCGAATTCAAAATGGAGGATGGAGGCAAAATGTGTAAAAGTACATTTTGTAACCTTCCTTTGCACAATTTACAATCGAAGTGAAATGCTACATTGACTAATTTGAGTAAATACCAAAATACCGCAATATTTATGCCCCATAAAAAAGTTTTGATCTGGTATCGTGAACTCTGAATTGTTATGGCTGGCAATGGTCGATCCGAGATCTTGCCAGGGCCCGTGGAAGTCAATAAAATACGCTTATTAGTAGCAGTTCCAGAGGAATAAGGTATCCCCAGTCTCATTGGCCCCGGGGACAAAGAACAATGCAATAGGGCGAAGTTTTCGCGTCGTGTTCAGGTCACTGGTGCACAAGCAAACCGTTAGGATTCTCTGCAGGCTGGGAGAGGAACATTGTGCATAGCCGCGGGTATAACCCTAAGTTCCAAGAAACGATCGCTCATTGATCCTAGGTATCTCCTCTTGTTGACGATATGGGTCACGTCCACATAACGGTCAATTCTAAACTTGCGGTTCGGGCTAATCAACGTGACACCAGGCTGCTGTTGTAATCGGACAGCCTGCTGCGCTTTTGTCGCCATTTGCCTATTGTGTACCGTAAATTTAGTCATCAGCGTGTCTGAAAAGCGTCGTGCAGTGAAAAATTTAAACAATTTATCCAAACACCATTTTTAAATTTATTCTTTCCTACTATTAATCAAACAAAATTGCAACAAAAAATTTAGTTCCTCGTTTTAGAGCTACAGGTGCTATCCTATCCGAGTATGTTCCTTTTAACAATAAATATTCGAGTTGGGAGGTTCGACTCGGTAGAAAATCTGATAGCGCGGAACTAATAGTTCTCGCAGTGACGGCTTAACAGACGTTTGACAGGTGGCCAGCACACGGAATGATGCATAACGTGTCACGTCATTGATAGGTCTCCTCGGGAGTCTGTTCCCGTTGCATGAAACGATCCACTGGATCCGATCGTACGGATAGTACACGATAACGTGTCTGCCTAAAAGCCGCGATCGATCATAACATTGTGAGCCTGTTTTGGAATGGTGGCGTTAGTGGGAGGGAACATGAACCGTAAACCACATTACGCGTCTGATTAATGAAATTTCCCCGCGAACCGTAACGAAACCACCGCGAAAACTTGCAAGCACGATGGAACCTCTCCATTATCCACATTCTTAAAGATCCAATGAATCTACTCGAACTACTGGTGCTATGTTTGCTACTTTACCTCAAATACGAAACGACTAACGTGGAATAAGCATTCTATTGTGCAAACATTCCCTAAACAGCAAGGATGCAGTAATCGAAGATGTTACGACGATTGAAATCGATTAATATCAACTATAGAGTTAAAACTGTCGATTAGAGCTTTAATATAGATATGAACTGCTATAGAGCTGTGGATGTTACTCTAGAAATGAACTGATACTTTTCTAGAGCTGTGGAGGTAACTCTAGAAATGAACTAATACCTTTCTAGAGCTGTGGATATGACTATAAACGTACTAGCCAAGTTTTCGCGAATGCACACTAGATCGTCCAAAATCCTTTCCTTTGTGTTCCATAGTTAATTTTCGTCCCCATCCAGGTGCTCTCCCGACCAATAGATTTGCAAAAAATTAAACATATAAGCATAACGTGCATTATCCATCCGCGTGTCTACGTATAATGTATAATAACAAAAACTAAATATATCATTATGTGCTTCATCCCGAACCGTTACGTTTGGTTTTTGTTGTTGCAGATTAAACATAAATCTAATTACTTCGTTCTTGTTGGAAGTTAGATAAATAAACATTATGTAATCACTGACGACTAAATTGAATACGCTGTTACACTCGCAGCAGGAAATCTCACGTATTATTGCTCGTTTCACCGCATATTTTAGCAATTAATTGCTACCGGTTTCTACGATGCACCTCGAGACGCGGAGAATGCAAAACGCGACGTACTTTTCCCGCAAGAACTATTCTTGCGGAAGATTAATGTTAATTATTTTATAAAATAGATCGCGTCCAGGGGTTTACGGCATCCGCAGATCGCGTCTGCGAGCATCCACGCAACACAACGTTAATTCCTCCGCGAACGAGCGAAAAAGAAACAGGTGAAACGTCAACTAGCATGGGAACATCCTGTCCAGGATCGCTCCGGGCCGGTCATGCTGGAAACCATATGATCTACGACGTATGATCCATCAAGTTACAGTTACCTACTAGCAACCGGAGTGTTACCAATCGATAACCGAGCGATAACGCCAGCAGTCGTTCAGCAACCCGGCAACTAACAGGCCACGGTTACTGATGAGTTCTCGGCCACTGAACGGAACCGTAAAATTGTACTGTTGTGCCTAGTCCTCGCCATAAGTCCCAATACTAATGCACAACGTGTACCTTCCAACACTCACGACCCGTTACTCGCAAAAAAAAATCATTCCTCGGGCAGAGAAACAGTTTTGGGTCGTCGATTTCAAACGAAGATCAGCTCTAAAGGTATTTTCCAAAGGGATGTTTTTATGGGATTCATTTAAAAAGGGATCAACTTAAAATACAAACTATATAACCTCGCTAAATTTCTATCAGAAGAGTGGGGGGGCATATTGGGCTCTAAAGGAGGGGGCTACCAAAAAATTATGAAGAAATTCGAAATTTCGAGAATTCAAAAATTTCAACTCCTAAAAATTGTAGAGACAAAGTTTCTATAATTAGTGTCGATGGTTTAAATTTGTGTGATAGATTATTTGACCCTCGGACGATGCCTCTACAGCCCCCTCCCTCCTCGTATCTCCTAGTGACATTAGAGAACTTTTTTAAACTATACTCCCTGGGGGAATCAGCGTTTTCTGCGCGAACTCGACCACCGTTAAGTATCTTGAAGAACGACCAACAGTTATCACCGGATCTGGCATAATGATCCACATCGCGCGATCCCGTGGCGCGATCCAGATGGCTCTTTATCGCGAAGGCGGACCACGGGGAGACACGAGGACCGCGCGAACACGGTTCACGGACAGTTTCCCCGCGTCTGGTTATGCTAATTATATTGCTCGCGACTTGTTAAATAGTCGATCGTCCCATAAATAATAACTTTATTTTCCGCAGGTGGCGCTGGACCGATAGGATTCAAGGCTGCGTGAGAACTCGAGTTCCCTCGATCCTCCAACCCCTAATAAGAACTGTGGCATACGCGCTGAACGACCGCAAATTCACCGCAGCTGCATTCCTACAGTCGCAGAAAAACGTAAATTGTGCGACTGTGGTCTCAAAAATACATAAATTAGTCGAGCAAAAATGTTACGTGCACAAGGTGGCTGCAACTATAGCTTTCATCTTTCGAAGGGTTAGTGTTTTAGATATTAAAAGGAAATTTTTAGAGCCTTTCACAGACCTTTCACAGAGGTATTCAAAGTACCACACTTTGATCCTCGATTTAAACACAGCTAAATTGGGCTTTGTTTCAAGAACAGGGATATTATTTGTGCCCACTCAACCGATGGAATCTGAACCTGACAAATACAACCTATCCTTCTATTTGTTGTATCATTTTATTAAAATGGTGTTTGTCTATGACTGTTATATATTGTATATTCCCTCAGACAATCTTTCTACGATCTCAATCTTGCGAACAAAGGGAATCCCACACAAAAATTCGTACCCTGATGGTACCCAAATCTTCGGAACCTCTTCCTACAAGCAACGAATGTGTATGTAACGGAGAGAAGAGCCAATCGAATATTAATTTTTACGCAAGAAAGCACTTCAACCCCGATGGGACCACTAATTGGCCCCATCGGTCCAGATTCATCGACCATCCTCCGTCCTCTCGACGGGAGGGGGGGTCATTGCTCGAACCTGCAGGTACCAAACAAACAAAGTACGGAATAAGCAAAGAACAGCGTCGTCGGTTGGCGTACAACTCGGACAACCGAGTGCAGCATCATTAGCCACGACGTCCAGCCCGCGATTTCCGTCTCCTTGTTTGTGGGACGAGACGTTCACGGGTTCCGACGCGGTCGAAGGTGGGGGCTGATCGCCCTTATCGGGCGAGGGGGCCCCCGACGACGTCGTTCGTACGGTGAATGGTACCCGGTACTTTGTTCTCGGTTCCTGGTACTCCTGTGCAGCCTGTGCACCGAAGATTCGAACGCGGGTTCGACGACCCTTCGACTCCGGAACGCACGACGGCCCCGTGGATTCGAACATGGTGGCCAGGGCAGCGCCCATCTGCGACTCGAAACGACCGAGACACCGCCGTTATCCATCTGCCTTCGGGATTCCGCGATTCGTTAACATTCTTGCCGAATCGTCCCGCCGGGCGGACCGACTTTCGTCGCTCGCCAATCCCCAGTTTATTTCCGTTGATCCGGAATAATTAGCCCTCTCGCCCCACGCTGTCGCCATGAAATTATTTTAAATAAATTGACGCGAATTCCTGCGATCTTGCCTGCAATTACGCTTCGCTGGAGAAGCTCTGCACAGCCCTTAAGAAGCAAAGAATAATCCTGGAAGATACTTTCTTGTTTGAACTAATGAGTAAATTGTCCGACATTATTGGCATCTGTTTATCACGGAATTATTCTAAACCACGAATGTTCGATTCAAGGCAACACCATCTTTTCAGCCTCTCAAACGTCTTCAAACTGTCAAATATAATCAACAACAGATATACCATCGAATTATTCTGAGCTTCGAATGTTCAATTCAGGGTAACAAAGTTTGTTCGACGTCTCAAACCTTCCAAAACATACAACGACACTCTCAAGTCAAACGCGATTGTGCGATTCCTCTACTTCTAAAATAGTGCAAAATCAAAGTAAATATCATCGTAGTTTCAGTGGACGTCAACATTTACTAAAAACGAGATCCACAAAACTATTCGTTATCTGGATAAAAATGTGGCTCGGTCTGTTCACAAGCCGCAGGAATGACGCGATCGTCGAACCCCGGAGCGCGTTAAAGGAGTCTCTAAATACGACGCCGCTAAAGTAGTCTCGGTTAGCCTCACGCGGTCGTGAAGCCTCGGTTTCATGGAGTTGTCGGGCCCACCGAATAAACTCTGTAACTAGTGACTCGCGGACGCGTTAAGCGGCCGGGCCCCGCGAGTTTTTCCATTAGAAGCCACGCCATTGATAAAGTTTCACGTTCCCGGTGCACGCTGGCCTCTCTCATTGTCCTTTAACGTGGAATGCCATTAGAGAATAGCAGCACGGCGGTGAAAAGTCGTGGCTCTAACACGCGCCGACACCGTACGACTGCAATGTTAATGTCTAAAGTATGTTTCCTCTCGCGCGTACCGCTTAATGGCCGGCGTTCCTAAACTGGAAGAGAGGATCGCCTCGCCCCGGCATGAAACAGAGTATCGGTTCGTACGGAGACGCGGGGCACGCGGGCATTCAATGGCATCGGGGGGAGGAGAGTTTATCGGGGAACATCGTCCGGCACCGTTGCCACGAAAAAGCGTTCCGCGATTAACCTTAAGTGCCGCTTTGATCCCGATGCCAATAGTCAGCGTGGCATCCTCCTTTTGCCGCGGGTATACTCGAGAAAGCTCTCTTCACCTTCGTCGCGGAAAATCCTCGCGGTAAATACCTTGCCAATTAATTCTATTATACCGAACGTGTCAAACTCATTTTTCCACGACGGCCAATTTGCACTTTACTACCCGCGGTCGCATACGGCCAGGGTCTTTCAATAAGAGCTGAATGTTTTTTCTCCATTCATAAGAGGATACCCCATACTCCAACAGCTTGCTACACCTGTGCAATCGTTCGAATTCGTCGAGAATCAATATTATTTTAAAATGATACGATTCGGTGGGCTTACCGAACCTCCCCAAACAAACAACGACACCCCCAAACGACTTCAAACTGTCGAACGTAATAAAAAATACTATAGAGGGTGTTCGGCCCTGGGAAAAACTTTAATAGAGGACACTAGAGGCAAAAATAAGACGAAAATCAAGAATACCAATTTATTGATGGAGGCTTCGTTAAAAAGTTATTAAGAATTAAATTCAAAAATTTTTAATCGTTCTGGAAAAATTATTTTCGATTGCGGGGGTCAATTACAATCATTTTTGGTGAATAGACATACCCTCAAAATCCTACCCACTTTCTAGAAAAAAATTCGAGAAGGTGTGAAATTTTTCGACGGAAAAAAAAAATTTCAAATCGTCTTGGAAAAATTATTTTTAGTTGCAGGGGTCAATTGCAAGCATTTTTGGTCAACAAACATACCCCCGAAATTCTACTCAGTTTCGAGAAAAAAATTCAGTACGGTCGGAACTTTAAACGTTAATAACTGTTTAACGAAGCCTTCATCGACAAATTGGTATTCTTGATTTTCGTCTTATTTTGGCCTCTAGAATCCCCCATTAAAATTTTTCCCAGGGGTGGCCGAACACACTGTATATTAACGAAAATTGCGAAAAATGGTTCGACACCTATCGAGCATTGTCGTCGCCGGGCAAATAAATCTTTCTAAGTAAAAATAACCGTTGTTGCGCGTCTAGTGAATTTTGTATGGGCGTGTCGGCGCCGTAAACCTTTAAAATACGATGTTCCCGCAGTGGACACGTTAATTGCTACACAGAATGGCCGGGATGAAAGCAGCCCTTGATAAATTGCGTTGTTAAGCCATCGTGTACGAGTGGAGCGTTATCCGCGCGATACGTGTTTCGCGTCTATGATCGCGCGTGTGTTGCTCACCTGGCCTGATCTTTCGGCTTTGATAAATCGTCTGCCGAAGGACTTGAGGTCCATCGACGACCTCGAAGTCAGTTACCGATGCCGGTCGAACAGGAACACGCGGTTACAGAGATACCACGAGTGCTCTCAACATGGCCACAAAGCCACTCCGGTACCTTTCCCATTCTTCCGCGAGTTCTTTAACCGCTCGGACTTCGAGCAATTGAGGATTCCTATAGAAACACCGAGGCTACTCAAGAGCATGGCTAATATGTCGAACGGATTGGCATCCGTTGAATGCGCAGCATTTTTATCTGATCGAAAGCTACGCGCAGACTCCGGAGATCCAACATGGCGGCCGAACCGCTGAACAGCTGAAAGCCCGAAATATGGAATTCGTTCGTTCTTTAACAAAATCAACGCCCTGTTTTAAATTATCAGATTGTTCAGAGATTATCTGCATAAAGCAATTGTTCTAGGTCATTAGATGACTTTGGAGAGCTGATTTAGGTATTAAAACTTCATCTATTTAGGTTAGACTATGAAAGAATCCTCCAGTTCTGTTAAAACGAAGTTCGAAATAATTAATATGAATGTATTTTTGTGTTCTTAAAGCAATTCGTCAAAGCAGGCGTCGTTGAAAAAATAAAATTTAATATGTATAAATATTTAGATAATAAAAAGTAATTGCAGACTCGTTTGCTTTAAATAATAGTCCAGAAAAATGTTCTTTTCCTCGATCGAAAGACCCTAATTTCGAAACCCGTTTGAAAATGGTAACAAGCATAAGGAACGGTAGGATGTAATAGCGAGAGAGAGTTTTTACACAACCCTTACTTGTGAAACATGATCTCCAGTGCATCGATGATCGAGCACCAGGAATGAAAAAGCAACAGCCACCGACACGAACGCGTCCATTGTTTCGATTTCTCTTTTGTCGATTTAAAAATTAATCTGGACCGAGCGATTTACATAAGACGCCAATATTTCCAGTACATTTCATCGGGAATTCCGTAGTATGTTAAAACGTTATGCTTGAACGAGAGAAGACGGAATAGTGAATTTTCTACTCGAAACTTTCACCTGCAATTAATACTATGCTCGACAGAAATGGAGAATAAAATTACTACGAAAAGTGTTTCCTTAATAATAGTTTGAGGACATCGAACAGATTTAGCTTAACAGGTGATCTTGACTGACTAGACTGCAAATTGCATGCATCTAAACGAACGATCCTCAGTTTCCACTTTAACAATCATACAATCATTTAACTATCAACTAAATCCTCTATGACGCAACCAAGTTTCTATCTCAACTATCGCCTATCAGACTGTAAACACACTCTGTGAGAATTGCAAATAAGTGACACAAACGAGAATAGCGGTCCATTAAGGTGTTCCAGAGTTGCAACGGCGCAAAGAACTCGGGTCACGAGAACGAAAAGCTGAATATCCCGGACGAAGAACGACCGATCCATAATAAAGATTCCGCCACAATAAATCCCAATTAAGCTTAATGGACGTTTCGAGCCCGCATGTCCGATGTTCGATTTTTCAATTATTTCCGATCGACTGCCCCGGTGGTAGATCCATTCCCACACGTGTGTCCCGCGTTTACACGATCTCCGGCGTGCGCTAACGGCTCGTAAGATTCCTCGTGGACGTCGAAACCGTGACAATGCAACCGGGGTTAATAAATATCGTGAGCGGTCGCCTAGCACCGGTTAAGGTCCCGGCTTGGCACCAATCTCGCCAGCGAAATTCCGATATAATAGGGATGACCTACGGCTCGATGACGTAACAACTTCCTAGACTTTTAACCGGGAGGCCAGGCGACTATGCCTCCGACCAGGCTGTCCGATACAGCGTATTATGCCAACACTTTCAACCTTGGTGCACGCTCGATCCCCGACAGATAACGCTGCGGCGTGTCTTCTCTCATTGAACGTGACGGGAGGGAAGAAGCTTTCTGGCAAGAAAGATAAACGGGTTATCAGATTGGCTTCCTTCTAGGACGGCTAGTACTATTGTGTTCCGTGCCAAGTTCAACTGTGTTCTTGTCAAAGATCGAGTTATGTTCCCGGATTTTTATCGAGACTCTCCGTAGATCCGCCATCTTCCCAGGCCTTCGATGAAGCGAACATATTTACCACTCGCTCTTTCGCACCCTGTACCGACATGAGTCGACACAGGGTCCCGGGGGCCCCACGTGGAGGTGAGGTGAGTGGATTTGACCAGAGTGGGCCCGCCAACTTCGCCGAAATTCTCTGCACCGGGCTACTATCGAGATAATAAGCCCAGATATAGGAGAACATCAGCTCGATCGGGGTTTTCGACCTGACGGAAGCCAGGAAGTCCCAACTCCAGTCTCATGCCCCCATTTGCTACTGTTATTATATTCCTGTGATCAATGTACAAGCGATGCCTTAGAAATTGGCTAGTTGCTATCCCCACTAGTTCTTAAAACTGACTACTTGTCTCGATGAGCAAGTTTGTGTTTTCAAATCTCTAATCTCACTTACTCTCTCTGATTATTCTTCTGGGCCTGACTCTAGTGGGCTCACCAGTAAGGCAATCCTAATAGACCCTGCCTTAGACGCCAGTCCAATGAGAGGTCGGTCGAACGCTTGCGAGAGAGACAAGTGCGCCTTCTAGTGGCGAGCACGAGAGGCAATGCCACAGGTTGTTCTCCCATCAACTTGCTCTTTCACCTAGCGTACAGCTTCGCCTAAAGGTCAAAACTCGAGCCTCTGTAACTGAAACGTGCATGTGCATCTACTTGACTGATTGCCAACTCAGTTTAAATGATGCACCTATAAAATAATCACGCGTAACAGTATGTCAGTAGGTAATTGTCCCGAGCCTACATAAAACAGGAAGCCAAATGTACTGCACTATAGCACTAAACAGATTCCTGCATTTTTCAGTAGTCCCCCCGGTCATCCTGACAGGATTACAAATGAACGACACCGTAAAAACACCCAACCGACTATGCGTTCCTATATAATCTCACGCACAAATACATTCCAGGGGTAAACAGAATTGCTACCGTGGACGAGATGGGTGGTCGAAGCTTTTCCCGCGACCGCGAATCCGTTAGGTGCTGTAATTCAGTCACACATTGATTCTCGTAGCCTTATCGTTCCTTCCCTGGGCATGAAATCACGCGGATATTGCCGTTCCATCATTGTCTCGCGAATAATCTCTGGGCCAGGAATGCGATGGCTCCCAGGTCCCCGGCGATCGAAACGACGGATAAACCTTTTTTCCTCCCCCTGGAACGCGAAAAAAAAGTCCCGGTGCACCGTTAACGGGACGGGACGCGCGTTAAATTGGAGAGACATCAAGCGCAACGTCGCTAACGACCCGATAAAGCGGCTCTCCGATGACGACCGCGGCGTCGATCGAACGTAATGAAGTATAATTGAACGTAGCGAGATGGCTGTCTAACCGCCTTGACCCGCGGAACCCCGCGGGTCAGCGACTTCATCGGGGCCCAGTGTACATTTCACGGGCGTTACTTGTCAAACGGATCGCTACTTGTTAATGCGACGCCGAGTTAATCATAATTAAACCTCGTCCCTGGCTGTGGATTTACGCCCCTCCCAGCGACGCCTGGCCCCCTGATACACATCGTTAATTTCTGCCACAGTAACTAATTGGCTGGCTGGTAACCCTCTACGCGTGAAATCGTACCCACGGAAAAAGGCTGCCTTCCTTCGCGAGCTTTTGGACAGACCTAACGCCTAAATATAAGAATTCGTATCTCACTTGAATTCTGTAGTTTCTTGAAAATTAAAATTTCTCATGGATGCATAAACACACGCAGTCTAATAGTTAACGAACAATGTTCTTACGCTGCACTATCACTCGACTGTTCCCTATCAGAAATTATTAAAATTTACGTACATATTAGCGAGCAGAGTAACTAAAATAAAAATTATCGTAATTTATTTATCGAACACTGAACGGAAAGAAAAAGTCGAAGGAGCGAGAATTAAATGGCGGTATTAATATTTTATTCAGCGATCGTATAGCTACTTTCGGAGTAAAAAATCGACGTTGCAACGAGCGATGTTCGTGCACCAGCAGCTGTTCGTAGAAGAAAACGCGTATTTCTTAAGAGCGATGAAAAAAGCGGCCAATGGAGGACGACGGCTGCGAAACGACAATGCGAAATTACGTGATCGATCCGCTAAAGGCGAACCGCGCCAGGCTTATTACCGAAGATCGTTGGCCGGCTCGATAAATCGTTAGAAAGTGGAACGGTGAACCACGGGGCTGGCTAGATTTCTACTTTCGTAGAAGCACGCTCATTTGAAAAGGGAAAGGCCGGTCGGTCTTTTGAGAATTCTAGCCGCTTCAGGAATTCAGATCGCTGTGGAAATTCGGGACGGCCGCGAAGGAAATTGCAACGAGGGTGCTGGAGAATATCAACAAGGTCTCGCGTGTCGGGAATGGGTCGACACTTCCTTTTAGAAGTTTGTCGTACTTGCATCCAACAGCGATGGGACCCAGTGACATTTTATTCGAGGAAAATTCAAAGTCTATATCTTTCTAGCTTCCCTATAACCCGTACTATTTTTGTTAGATTCAAATAAAAGTTTTATTAGTTATTTTCTGACTTGAAATATAGGCTAGTTTGTTTCAAACATAAAACTCTTTATTTTGCATTAATAGTTGACTTAAAAGTAAAAATTCTGTTCTTTTCAGGGCATCCAAAACAATCGAAATTGATAAATATAAGAGTTTTTGCCTTTATTAATGGATGAAATTCGATCTGTGCCCCATAAACTTGCTTAAATCGTAAATATTAGGGAAAGAAGTCCTTTGTGCGTTTTATCGAGGTACAAGCACATCGTTTTAACGAGGAAGTATCGAAAATAGTGTCTCCACTGCAAATATTCAAACAAATAACAACACCTTGCGTCAAAATACTTGTCAGCTCCATATATTTTCGTCACTTACGATGCAATAAATCTTCAACCTTTTGCGTAAGATAAACTGTACAAAGAGCAATCCCAAATACACTGAACGAAGGTTGCACGCGTATCATCAACTGCACCATAAGGGAATTCTACGACCGTAAACAGGATTTAAAAATTGTCAACGAGTCAAAAATGGTTGAGAGACACTGTCCAGGGTTTAAGAACGCTCCAATAACTCTTCCAATAACTGAACCCGACAGACGCCAATTAACAAAATGCGAACTTGGACGAACACAACCTAACCCATAACAAATCGAATCGTTAGTTATCAAGCGCTATAGCGCATAACCTCCTCCCCCTCCCATCCCTTGTTCGCCCCATTAATATCGTTCTCACAGAACGTCGCGTTTTACGATCCCGAGTCGTTAAAACGCTGAAATGTTGCATCAGACTTACCGCGATCGGGCTAGCAGCACACGAGAGGTCCTTGTTCTTTCTCGGGGCTATTATTACAGCGGTATACGTACTCGCGAACCGTCCAACGACGATCGTAAAGTGGCTCGATAGAATTCCCGCGGCCATCTTTGCGACCGCGGCGCGACGCCGTTGCACCTCCGTTGAAATTATCGTCATTCGGTGCGTCGTGGAATAATTAGCCGTGCACGCGTACAGCGCGAGTACATAAAGAGATGAGTCGTGTAGGGACATAGTTAAAACGATTACGCGGCAATTAAGGTTAATTGACTCGTTTGTAACCCGGCGAACGCTGCCGGTGGAACGGTTCGGGATTATCGGTCTCCTTCCTGCGATTAATGCGGCACAAATGGCGCACTAATGGAGGCGATTTCTGGAATGCTACGCGTATGATTAAACCCATCCCCGTACGGCGGACAGATTTCGGATCGGTGGACGCCAACCGGACGAAATATTACGTCCACCAGAGTGTTTTATCGACTCTGCTCGCGCGACACCAACCGAGAATACTTATATACAACCGTGAAATTGTAGCTCTGTAATTCTACAATTTTTGGACGATTTTTAATTGGAGACTTTTGGAATTTTTGTCTGTAAGTTTACGACATAACCTTCATATGGAATTTATTATAATGTGACTAATAAATTTTATAAGCTCTGTAAGTTTCTAAACAGTCGAACAATCTCCTGCGCATCTACCTTGCGCATACCTTCCTCCGTAGATAGCGCCAGCGACTCGTAACCTCGCGACAACTTGAACGATCGTTGATCGAAACCCTTCCACCTGCACATTCGACAAATATTTTATTTTATAATAGTCGAAACGTGACCAGAGAGTCACAGAACGTACTTTAACGTAGAGTTTTCCGAAATTTCGTACGATTACGATAACCTATCGCAGCAGCAAAACAACCATCACACTGTCGAACAGGAAATTACAAAGTCTCCAGTTAATTTCCGGACGACCTTATAACCTCCGTAGACGCGCGCTCGATTTTTCCGACCGTTTCATCTCGTTTCTTCTCTCCTCGTTGCATCGAGTAATTGCACAAGGGAAGAACCCGTGGAGTTGCATCGGAAGAGTGGATCGAGGGCCCAGAGGAAGCGGTGTCGAGGTATCGAGGCGCTCATAACAAGTCCCCCCCGAAGGAATTTCACCTCGTTCCACATCGTACGCGGGTAAGGTTAGGTCAGGGAGTCGATTAATCCGCCGATGGAAAAATTCAATTTCCTAGAAGCGCATCCACGACCCCGGCTCGCGAACCGCGCGCCTCGGTAAACGAATGAAACGGGCGTGTAGCGTATAAATTATTTAAGAAACTCTATCGCGGCATCGGGTAATGGCCGATCATAAATTACGCGGGGCGAAAATACGGGCGTAGCTGTAAAAAAAAAAAAAAAGAAAGAAAGTTTGCAACAAAAAAAAAAATAAAAGGGAAAAACTCGCGGAGCGCCATGCTCGCGTCCGTCGGGGGATCTATTCCTTTTGCCTAATCGCGCGCGGTCGTTTATCATCAACCGGCAACGCCGGATAAAACAGATATTGCTTGTCACGTTTTCTTTGCCCGCGTGATTCGCTTGTCACGCGACTGTCACTCTGTCGCGGGTATTCCAGCCGGTTCAATGCGCCGTTGCGTATGAAACCGCGGTACGAAACTGGCTCCAATTAATTTTGATCGGCGTACACCGATGAGCAGCGATGGGAACGACACGATGCACAGCCACCTGACGTGATCGTACCTAAAAATCTCCTTCCTCTTGGCCGTATGAATGTACAGAGTGATTCTTATAACTGGTCCAAGTTGTCGAGATGGCGCAGTGATCGGGAATGTTTTAGGTTAGATCGCGAAACAGCCTCGTCAGCTCGATTTAGCGCAGATATGCGTTCGACCAGTTTGTTTTTAGTAGGCAAATAAAATTGTTGAATAAAAATAAAAAAGATGGATGTAATTTAATTAATCTTTTAAGTGCAAATAGCAGAAGTTTATTCAGAACCAAAACAACTGTTCTGGTTTTAAATAACTCTTACACTGTAACTCGATAAGTCGATCGTTGTTTTGGTTTTGAATCAACGTCATCTATTTGCAATTACCTTAAGAAACTAAATTAAATTACATCCTCCGTGCTATTATCGTCTAATGCTCGAGCAAAACGAAGGAAATATGTTTACTTTTTTTGTTCGTTACGTTTAATACGGTAAATTTTTAAAGGGTGTCGGAAATTACTGCCGCAGCGAGACTATGCAAATCGGGTGACGTTCGTCAGGCGTCTCGCAACAAGATGACTAAATAAGAAGCAATATTTTCGCAGTATATATTGTAGCTAAACCGGTGGCAGAGCACCTGTTATATTTTAGGACATATAATTATGACAACCTTGTAGATTACTGTAATCAAGCATACGGTGAATTTAATCGACGCCACCGTTTTCAGTGAACCTCGATCCATTTTCTCCATGAATTAAGCATTTAACCGAGGGCGGGGCTAGGTAATTTGTCTCTTATGATATATAGGCGTAAAACGGGGTTTGTACGTTTATGAGGAGCTACCGGCCGGGGATCGTTTGCAAACGCTGGTAAAATTAGAATCACCCGTCTAGTGCAATTAATGTCGTTCATTTATAACCTTCGATCAACACTTTTTTCCCAACTTAACCTTTTTGTGACTGCTGCACATTGCAATTTCCATGAATTTTAATATTTTTTTTAAATAATCTGATTCTTCTATCGACAGTTTCTTAAACTCCAATTACACTTTCTTAAGTTCCATTTAACTCTTCGACTTCGGTTTCAAATATCGGGTTTGATGCATGCTGGGAAGAAATCGAAGCTTCTTCTGCGCGCGCAGCCACCCAGCATCGCTGGACTCGGCGCAATTTGAGGTTAGGTCGGCGTCAGGTTCGAAGGACGAATGGGCGCCGCGTTCGAGGGTATAAATTCAATTTGGCGGCGCAGTGGCGTACCAACCACGGAGCCCTGTTCTATCACGACACTCTTTATATCCTCGCGATGCCTACATACGAGCTTGGGCCTGACGATAGCAGCATACCAGTCCGATACCGACCGGTAGACTACAACGGTGCAACTATCAATAAGTTTGCATCTGACAAGAGAAGGAATCGGAAGGGGCCTTACATCAGCAAAGCCCATAAAGCCACCCACGGCGAACAATATTTTAGTACGGTAGCAATGCGCGAAACCGGCTCTAACTTCGAGTGCCTGGTACGCGATCGAGCAACCGGGCTCTCAATCGAGGAACTGCTCACCACGAGCAATGGCCGACCGCCTCCAATTATCAGATTGACTGGACCGAGTTATACGCCAATAAATACCCATTCCCAAATATTTTACAAACCCGACTCCTGCTCTTTCTTGTAAGTTTCCGCGATACCTCATCGGGCGTGTCGATGGCGCACCGTGTACCAGGGGGATCGGAAGCGTTAACTATGGACGCGTGCTTCCACGGAACAATAGAGCATGGAACGTTTTAAAAATATCGTTCCAATGCTGCAGCAGCGTTTGCAATATGACAGCAATGTTTCAACGAGACGTCGGGTTGTAAATATCTTGGAAACTTTCTAGCAATATTGTGAAGCGAACATGACTTCGAAACGTGTACCCACACGGTACAAATTATTGCAGAGATTGTTGGTGGAGTGTTACGATCACAAGTTGCGATCACGTTTGTAATATTGGAAATATTTTTTAAAACAGACTCTGGTTACTCAAGAATCTGTCTAATTTAATATGGCCGAACAAATTTCCTCACTTGGGCTGCGCAGTTGCATAGCGCAGTCACAATGGCGGCGCAAAGCATCACAGTTGCTCGACAATTAGAAACATACTATGATAAACTGACACTATAATATCGACAAGGAAACATTTCGAGAGAATTTTTACCTTAAAATAAATGCCTACGTTTCTGTAAGGACCGAATATCCTTAAATATCCAGCCATTTACTTTCAGGAGCTTCCTATTTATCACCATGGCGTGTTCTCCAGAACCAAGGCAATCGTACGTGTAACAGGGGTTGCTCGACGCGGCTGCTAACTCATTCTAACAGACGCGTAGGTATTGTCCGCGCCTGGAGAGCTCGGTTCCGTAGACTCGTGCCAAGTTACTATCGTAAGCAATTGTGTACGTGGACGGAACGACTGCCGCGGCAACAAGTCACCCGCCACGGTCGGTGACACGACGAAATCGCGCTTTTTCGTGATTTTCTGCTGGACGCTTTTAGGTGTGCCAGGCTGATAGCGAGACCGACAAATCGCGCGGCCATTGTAATATCCTTGTCGAACTACCGTTCCGTGGGTTTTCGTTCGATCGCGTGGAATGAAGTACTTGGGCGTTCGGTTGTAACTTTGGCAGATAAGATCGCCTGCCCGTTACCGTGTTGGACGGTTCGCGGAAGATTTTTCAACGACGACCAGCTATTTTAGTAGCTTTACTATTTCGAGGTGGGAGTTAATGGAAACGAGGTCTATCGAAAAAAAATCGGAAGATTCGTTTTCTTCCATTTACCTTTCTCGGCGTGCAGGATAAATTCAAGACGAGTTTATCGACCTTCTGGCTTAACTATTTATTTTCAATGGCAGACAAAGAATTTCTCCCGAAGGGGGATACAAAAGATTGTAAATAGCAATCTCGAATGTTTAGAATATAGAAGATCGTGTAATACGATTTAAAATAAATTCAAGAAACAGTTGTCGCCGTGAACGGTGTTCCTCCAAATGATCTTATTGGCGGTTGTCCGTTGAGAAATACCAGAGCCCGCGAGGCTCGTACGCTTCTTTCCGTCGTTAATTAGCAGACACAGATTTTTGAAGCCGACTATACGAGAACACAGCCGGTAAATTGCACGTACCAGCATCGATCTCATCCAAAGTCGACAAATCACGAGCGCATTGTGTGAAATCGCACTCGAACTACCGTCTAACTACCATACGTTCGAGCTAGATCGTATCCTAGCATACTGGTTGAAGGGACAGAGGAGTCTAGGCCGGTCGCGGAATGTTCTTAACGAGTGTTCGAGGGGATCTAAGGATCTGGTCCTGGATTGCGACTGCCGTGCTGCAATTCGATCGTAGAATCACGAATGGATTAACGTGATTTAATTCGACAAATAGTGGTAGCCTTACAGAATCGTTAAGCCCGATAGAAACTGCAACTCATCCGAAGGTATGATGGAGGCCGAGCCATTCGTTTATTTGCTTCTTGATGGAAACTGTTCAAAGATTATTCATTATATCCTACACTTTTTGTTCCTCTGATGTTTTCATTACTAACCTATTGGCTAACGTAAGCGATCATTCGTACGGGACCTAACATGATTTTCTTCTTCGGAATGAGTCTCGATACAATTTTCAACCATCGTTTATGCAATAGCAAATCAGTATTTTAAACATCGTCATTCGCAAGTGTATCTCAATTGTTTCTACAAAATACGAATTATCGTTAAATATAAATCGAGAAGTTGCGAAAAATGGAATTGTGTATTTTTCACGCATATTTTGAGACAAAATCTCGGAACGTCCTGGACAAACGAGGCGACCTGGTCGTAGAATTACTCAATGTACTATCGCAATAGATCCCAATCCAGAGAACCGTGGCTGGCAAACAGGTAACGCACGATTGGCACAAAGGGAGGAATTTATCAACAATAACCGTATCAAAGCGTATCAGTGGCCAAGCTCGGAGTCGTTGGACCGTGAACACTCTGGCCACACACTCTCTATATAGACCTGCGCGAATTTATTAAGTCGTTTTACCGGTACCAGGCGAATTCAAACGACCGCATACTAGGTTACACCTAAATCGTCAATTACCAAGCGACCGGGGGTGGAAAAGGGGCAATTGTCACCAGCTGATAGCGGCGTGGCTGATCGTGAGTGAGATGTTGCGAATAAATACCTGGGTCGAGCGGTACACGTGTAACAGTGAAACTGGAAAACTATGCTCGTCCATAAATTACGGGGGCGTGGGTTATCTGGCTACCAGATTGTGCAGATTAACTGAGATAGCCTGGAGAAAGAATAATTAAAACAGATTCGCAGAAAAGCACCTGCTTCTTCCTTCTTTTAAAACAGTTTTAAAACACTTACTCTTCATTTTCGCAGAAAAATGTCTGCATTTCTGCCCGTCTATTCGTATTACCTCGTGTCCCTACATACATCTGAGAACTAATTCAATTCACCGACAATATATGTTAGTGCTCGCGAGATATTACGAGTGGTCATACTAAGAACACAGACCATATTAGGTACCTTTATTCTATTCCTTATTTTTAACCTATCTGCAAAGCCACAAAGTTTCATCGAAATTGGTTGTTCGTCGGGAGTGAGACGTCGCGAACAAATTCCTAGGCAAGCAGTACACGTGTAAACGCGAGCCCCGGGGAAAAAGTCGCCCGACAAAACGACCAACGCGCGCCAGCGAGTGACTGTCGATAAATTACGCGGTCGTAGGTTATCGAGCGACCAGATTATGCAGATGAACAGCATCGATAAGAAATCCTACGTTCGTCCTTTTTTCCCTGGCTAGTCCAGCCGTCCGGAACATCGTGCGAGGGCTTCGAATGCCTTTCGACGATTGTTATCGTAGCCCGCGTCATGTATCACGTCATAATACACGCTGATAGCGATATGCACGTTCGTTCGAGAGGATGCCACCTTCCGATATGTTGGACTCGACCTTGCGGAGGTCCACGTACCGCGAGCTACTAGAAAGATTGCCCCTGAGTGATGTTCGCGATGCGAGAGAAATCCGTCTTTTTGCCCGTAAAACGCGATTTCGCGATGGTAATGCTATTAATCATCGGTTCGTGCGATACGAAATCTTGACAAATATTAAAATAGTTTTTTACGAGAACACCAATCGCTACATGTGAACTCCATCCAGAGTACCCAGTCGACGATGTTGTGAACAATTATAAATAAAACAACGCAATAGTTTCAACAATTCTTAACAATGTGTGGTATACGAATAATGAAAGGGCCTATCAGTTTACGAAAATATTAATTTTTCGTGAAATAATTTGTCGGGACTACCAGTCTTGTAAAAAAGCCTTATTCGTCGACTTCGCGATGGCTTTAATTGATCGTTGATTACTTAATGGTCAGCTTATGGTCATCGCTGATCAACAGTGAGGTTAACATCAAGGTCAGTGGACCAGTGAAGATCCAGAGATGACCAAGAAGTAGGACCAATCGAAAGAGTTCTGTAGATCAGGCGACCGACTGTTAACTTCGACGTTGGCTTTGACTGTCTCCCCACCCTTCCATTATCTTAGGACAGGGTACAAGTACGTTCACTGCGGACAATGACTTCAGTCTCGTCGCGGTTTCGGGGGCCCACGCGTGGCCATGAGTGAACCACTGGGGGATGCTGACCGCTGCCGGCCTCTGGTGACCAGTACTGACCACTACTGACCACTACTGACCGCTGCTGACCACCACTGACCGCTGCTGACCACTACTGACCACTACTGACCGGTACTGACCACTCGTGAAAATTGGTGAGCACTGCGAACCAATGATGGCGAGTGGTAAGTAACACCTCAATCTTCCGTTTTTCATTTCTTTTTCGAAATACCAGTGCCTGCTGGCCTTAAATGGATCATTTCACCTCCATTTTACTTGTTTGGTGTCCTTACACAATTGACTTCCTTGCAAATGTGTTTCACTGACAATTACTGACCACTGGTGAATGATATCTGAATCTCTGGTTTCTGATTTCCTTTTCAAACCAGTGCCTGCTGGCCTTAAATGGATCATTTCACCTCCATTTTACTTGTTTGGTGTCCTTACACAATTGACTTCCTTGCAAATGTGTTTCACTGACAATTACTGACCACTGGTGAATGATATCTGAATCTCTGGTTTCTGATTTCCTTTTCAACGTTCAAATGTCTGCTGGGCTCGAATTTATCTTTTCGTTTCAATTTTACTTGTTCAGTCTCCTTACATATTTTACTTCTTGTTCCTTGTTTCATTTGTTAGATGCATATTCTATTTAATCTAACTTAATCTCAATCTTCCATTTTTCATTTCTTTTCCTACAATTCAAATGATTGCTGGGCTTGAATTTATCGTTTCGACTTGCGTTTATTTGTCTGGCCTGCTTAGATCTATTACTCCTTGCTTCTTGTTTGATTTGTTTGGTGTATATTCCATATTACATATACGAATGTTTGTATTCCCTTACTTTGTTCTTGGCTTTGATGTTGCTCGTTGTATATGTTATGTTCTTCTCCATATCTATTTTATGTCACTGGTTTATCTAGACCCATTTATTTTATTTCAGTGCTTCATGTTCCCCCATTTATTATATTATACTATGTAACTAATCGCAGGCGCAGCCTCTTTTTTCTGTTTCCAGGGTTTGTTTCAGCTTACCTACAGGCCTCTATCGTCGTGGGACATCGTGGGACGACAACGCAAGGACATCGAGGGATTTTTATTTCCAGCGCGCTTAGATTAAACTTATCATTAAGGCCGCGATACCAAGTAATTATTAACTAGCTTCTCTCGACTCGTTCTCTCGTTCCTTGCGTCGATCACTGCTGATCGACATCGCGTTGTATCGCGTCGTGTTTCCCTCGATTTAACTTCATCCCTCTTTAAACAAAATAATTACTTGGTATAATTAGACTTAAGCTTCGACGACCCATTGTACGCGTCTACGTATATGCCAAGCAATTATATACCAACTAGCTTCTCGTTCACTCGTTCCCTCGTTCCTAGCTTCGATCACCGCTGTTTCATTGATTGAAACATGTGATCGGCCATGCAGTTGGTCCGGAAGATCTAACCGCCTTCCCTTGGTAGCTCGATCCAGGGAAGATGGGTCTTCGCTGGAAGGTGTGGAGTTTCCGTGTCCCGCGGAAACGCACACCTTCCAGCGGAAGTCGACCTTGTCTCAGGTACTCTCTCTTTGTCAGACAGCCTAAGTCGGGTCCTTCGGGCTCCCGGCGGGGTGCGTTGGAGAAATGGAGACCTCGATTCAGGGTTGCAGCACCCGTTTTCCTATAAAGACCGAGTTAGCAAGGGCAGTAGGTTCGATCCAAAGATCCGCTGTATGGTTCAGCATCGCGTCGCGTCGCGTATCCCACGATTTAGCTTCATCCCTCTTTTAAACGAAATAATTGCTTGGCATAACTAAACTAGAAGATCGAAGGAACTTTGCTTCCTTCTATCTCTCTAGTTTAGTGATCTAAGAATGTAAAAGGGAGATCGATGGAACTTGGATTCCATCCATCTTCCTTCGGGTCTCCACTCGCAGCAACCTCCTCGTGGTGAGACCTGGTAATCGGTGTCACCCACGATAGAAAAGTTATTCTTCGTGGGTGACACCGAGCTAATGGCTGCGAATTTAACATTGTTTCCTAAGATATAAAAGAAAATTATACTGCTTAAAGTTTTGTGAGATCTAAGACTGTATAAACCCTGAATACTTTAACGAAATTAATAGAGTACTCTTAGAAGGGAACATGGACTCGTTCCTTGCTTTGGTGACTACTGTCAGAGTCATTTGGAAGCTATACACAGTCTCGTGCATCAAATAACAACTTTGGAATGGAAGAGTTAATTGAGAATTTATCCAATTCCAGAAATAAATTGTATATCTAGTGTAGTATATTATACTTGGTTTCACAGCGAGATTAAATTTCGAAACATTCTGTTCTATGCCAATGTTTAATACACAGACACGTGTAGATTTTACGTACATATTTTATTCGTACGCAAGAAGATTTAGTAACGGCTAGTATCGAAACAAAAATGAACGAAACACAGCCGATTGTTGTTCGACGGTTGAGAGAAAGCTTCATAAATCTGCGCGCGTTCGCGAGAGTAAAAGACCTTCGTGTGGCCCTCGCTGTGGGAGGACCACGCTGGATGCCACGGAAAGTGAGAGTATACGCTGAAGAATACCTCGTCGGACAGGTTGCGTACAGGGAAATGGAAATTGCGAATAGTCGGCTGGATCGCCAGTTCTCGCTTGCAGAAATCGCACGGAAGATAAATCCCACGATGCGTGCTAAGAAAAATGATGGTACGCTGCCCAGGAGATAAGGTAATGCGAAAATTATTGGGCAAGAGCTCAATATCGTGTTCGTATCAACCTATGTTACATAACGAACAGTAATCTTTAGTTTAAAGAAATATTTTAACAAACGCAATTACACAAGCAACTTACGGAATAATATGATTCTGATTTATGGTGGAAAAGCTATGGTGAAAACTGAAGACGATATTTTAGAGATATTTTGTATCTATTAAATGTATTAGATATCTTTTATATAAACGACTCAAAATGGTTTCGTTTTTCCAGAGATTCTGAAAGGTGTACAGTACTCCACGGATATATGAAACAATTCTACCCCGGATATATGAAACACGCATATCCTCAAGGAATATAATGATATAAGAAGGATACAATTTATATAATTGTTCGAGCGATAAAAATAAAGCTTGGTATTTGCAATGGTGATCTGATTATCCTTTTTAAGAAACCTTTGATAAACAATTCAGTACCGACCACGTGGCTAAAGAGAAAACGGCGTCACTTCATTTGCAATCGTTCCAATTGCGGTTCCGGCGAAATCGGTTCCACTTATGGTTCAATAGACAATATACAAAGTTTCGTTTCACTTGCGGTTGCAGACCCAAATATAAATTACGTCCGTCAGGTTTCGTTCATGGTTCAATAAGAATCACTGATGCAAACGCTTGCTCACGATGCCATTATTATACTCGAAATGAAATATATCTTGATGAATATTTAGGCAAACATTTACAAAGTGGACCTTACGATCGAAAGCGATAATTTCCTATAACGTTAAATAATTATTTATATTGAATATCATAGACGGTCCAGAATCACGAGAAACATCAGAATAGTAAATTTCGCAATATTGTTTTACGTAATATCGAAAGTGAAAAAAAAACCCATTTCATAGACACGAATACTGTAATTGCATTTTGCAAAATGTTCCGGTAAGTTAATCTTTCGTTACAAGGCCGTTAACTTTTCATGCACGGCCTTCTTCCGTCGCGTTTGCACAATGTTCAATTAGTTACAATTCTCACGTGCGTTTTCGTTCGAATATCAAGCACCA
This sequence comes from Colletes latitarsis, assembly GCF_051014445.1. Lineage (NCBI taxonomy): Eukaryota > Metazoa > Arthropoda > Insecta > Hymenoptera > Colletidae > Colletes > Colletes latitarsis. The sequence continues at coordinate 15,540,106 of NC_135140.1, forward strand.
CGAACGTTGCATAAAACGTGACGAAGTCATTTACGCCTTGTCAGACATTTAAAAGACCCAAAAATTTGGATAACTAAAAACTGGCAACGACGCGTACCGCCAGGGGCGCCCTCTGCACGCGCGCCATTTTCAAACAGCCCAAAAAATCCATACAAGTCCAACTATCGAAGTTCTCCGGTGTCGTAATGTGTATATTGGTTTGTTCCCCTCACTTTCAAGGGGTAAAGTGTGCCTATAAGACTGTCTTTAGACTACAAAAGATTAATATGCCTCGTATAATCATAGTCGTTCGCGTAACTGGAGCGCAACTTGGTCACAGTAGAATAAGAAATCAGCAACGAGTAATTAAGCACTCTCTAAAGATACCATCCGGATATCCAGGTGCCTGGTTGCACTTTTCTGCCAAAGCCGGAGTTTCCTCACTTGTCGGGTAACGACCGTGGTGAACAAAAGTGAAACTCCCGGCGGAGCATCGTTCCCAACACCCGGGGCATGCCTAATCAACCGAAGATACGATCTACACGACCGGGAGCAAGATGTCTATAGGTACATGCCATTACGTAAGAGATTTTCACTCCCTGGTTTTTCCCATTTCACGCATAAATCCATATTTCCATCGCGTGCGTCCAGAAACCAGCAACGCTCCGAGTCTCGGTTCCTTCGGGGCCTTTTATCTGTTTTTTTTTTTTTGCGATCGCAGAAAACGGGCCTAGACGCTTGAGAACAAGAAAGTTCCATTTCCTATATGCTCGCCAAGGGACGCCTCGGCTGTTCGCCTGTTGTTTCGCGATTTGCATCGGACTACAATGGCGGCGTTACGGAGTCGTTCTCCATGCGGCCTTTGTCGCCCCGCACACGTACAACTGTCCCGCGTTCACACGACGCGAGGATTCCCATATCAGATATTCATCTTCGCCCGCTGAGTTTCTGTCGTCGAACGCGACACCGGTGTGTATCGTTATTGTTGCCATAATTCTGTGGGACCCGCGTTACGAAATGGCTCGCGTCCCTGCGGAGATACAAGGCGCGTCTGATGTTCACTGGGCTCCAAAGGGTCCTAGTTATTATTTATAATCATCAGTTCAGTATCAGACGTTCTCTCTATGTACGTCTTCAGCAGTTTCTTAAATATTTTAAGAATTTGGTAAACTCAAACTCTCTTGTGTTCACCAAGTTCATTTCTTAAATATATCTAATTAATAATCTGCTATGAACGTTCCCACTACAATTCACGCTCTCAGAGTTGTTGCAGTTGTAGCAGGAGGCAATCCTAGCAAGCCTGCTTCAGACTTCACTCAATGAGTGATCGATCGAACACTTGTGAGAAGAACAAGAGCGTAGCCCTCTGGTGGCGAGCGCGAGAAGTGTCTATTTCTATATCGTCAGTCCTATGTTTGAGACTTATGACTTCAGTGAATTAGGGCATTAAATGGCGCACTATAGGAATGTGTGTGAGAACAGAAGTACAATGGATCAAAACTCTAGCTAGCATCCACTCTTGCATCAAAGGAAAAACGCTCTCCGATGGACTAAAGCGTTGCGTGGTTATGCAACGCGGCGCTTGCGTGACCCGCGGAGCGTAAAGACGCGTAGTGCACGCGCGTGCAACGCTGGTTGCAGGACACATTGAGATCATGATGTTGCGCGACAGTGACATACTGTCAAGAATGCCGCGTATACGTGCGGTTAGGTGCGTATCGCGGGGCAAAGCTGATTTATAACGAGCCTAATGGAAATAAAAGTCCCGGATAGCGAGCGTTCATAACGCCTGGCGACAATGACGTATCATGGGGAATGCGCCAGACTCGCGTTTAAGAGCATCGTACGCCTCTCTTTCCGCCTCTCTACTTTACGACCTATCTATAATATTTAAATCAAATTCCAACTTTGTAATCGTATATTCTTTAAACCACTATGACTTGGACTCACAGTTTACAGCTAGGCATTTTTGTACTTTTTATCTGTGTGTTTGTGAACCACATTAATCCCTTACGCCATATTGATGCAAAGGGGATTGTGGTTTGAGAAATACCTTATCTAAATACTGATACAAAAAGCATAACAACTTTTTCCTAATTAATTCTCGTTTTATAAAATGCACCCACTTATATCTTTTTCGAGGGCTTCTTCGCCTCTGCGAAGGAGAGTTGCAATAGTTTTTTTTCGCTGAAACAAAACTATGCAATTTTTCAACCGTTTTGTATACGCACGCACGAGAGCAGAGCTGGTTGGGCAAGTCGGTTGGTTGCAGTGTTTTTGCAATTGCGATTATGTTGCAATGCGAATGTCGTGCACGTCCCCGTCCAGATGCAACGGGATGAAGCCATATGAACCCGTCTCGTTTCACGCTCCGCGTTACACAGCCATTGCGTACCTCGATTTGCGATAACGACAGGATGTAGAATTTTGAATTTAAATTCTGCATCTTCGTTTGCATTCTGTGGTTCGCAGAATAAATTCTACAAATTATGAATATGCATAGCTATTATTAGACAAAGAGAACAATATACTAAAGTTGCAAAGTTCTTTTTCTCTAGCAATAATTATCGTACAACACATATTTTTAATTTTATGAACCTTTTGAATAATAACATTTATACTAGTACATTCGTTTTTACTTTCTTCAATACAAATAAAATCCTAGAAAAAGAAATGGCGTTAGCAAAAAGATTATTGTTCCCCCATGACATTTCTTCCAAACCCCTCAAATTATGGGGCAATATTTTCCACTGAGACACCCTGTATACCGGCGTATGTGGTACCCCAAGACTCCTACTAATGAATAACACAACCGCATCGAACAAGTTCAGCCCTGCTACTGGATAGGTCTTTTCCCTATCGGAAGATTTCTAGAAAACATAAATAACAAAGTGCTACCATCTTTTAGAAACAGCTGAAATAAAAATCAACGGGGAATGCAGTACCCCGCTGTAATATACTAGGGTTAATCAATGTTGAGTTTAGTGTAAATACTGGGAGTCCCTAATGGTGCTGTTTGTTTGCTCTCGTCGAGAATATTAAGCGACCATTGCTAGCGAAAGAATTTAATATGTATACGTTGGTTCAAATAATCGCGGGCGCCAGCTGCTCGAATAATTCTAGTAAAGTAACCGATATGTTAACTTCTGTTGAATTTTATGGGAGATAGATATCATGTTTATTGGTATAGCATATTACATTAGTTGATAGATGAAACGTTATCGAAGGAACGATGCACTCCAGCGTGGGTAAGAACAGGGGTAGTAAAAGTCTCTTCATGACTTGAGGATATCAACGATTGGGAGGTGAAATTCCCCAGGAATTATACAGGGTGTCCCGAACAAATTGACCCCTCTAAATATCTTATTTTCTTTCGATGATAGGAAAGAATATCAGAAGAAAATATTACTCATTTGAAAGGGGCATAGTACAAACTTTAAAGCTTGTATTTTTTAAACAAATTCGAAACCCTCAAAATGATGACTTAAACCCCCCCTAATTTCGCGTAAACTACACTATATTCGAATCTGATCGAAATCCGTGATCCCCAGTACAGAAAGTGATCGATTCGAAGTGAAATGACCTCATTCACGAATCATCGTACCCGGACAATGAATTATGCAGACCCGGCGTTATTCCTTCAACATCTTCGTTTCACTTGTCGCATTTAGGTCTAGTTATTATTCACGTCGCAGTCTAGAAAACGATAAATGAGAAAACATAGGAGCGGCCATGACATTCTGCTGTCTGTGACTTGTGTAATTATCCGGCTTGAAAAATTGGTTCGAGCCCCGACATGATTTAATGTCACGGCGTCCAGGAAGTTGGTCAACGACGAGGAACAAGTGACTCGGGGCTCGCACGAATGTACTTGAAATAGAAGTACACGTACTTTCAGCGATAAGTACTTTCGCGTTACTTTTTCGCAACTTTCTTCTCGGAAACTTCACATTGATTAATTTCATTGATACGTCCAGTCTGTGGTGAGAAATACTTGGAGTAACCTTCTAATACAATTGTTTTTCATTATTGTTACCATTCCCGCTAAATGCAAAACTGATTATTTGCATTATTTTAACGTTATGCTCGATACAGCGGAACAATGGCAACGAAAGTTTTACCTACTGTCTCAGAAAACTATGCTACACGCGAACTTAATATTCAACAATAATACCGCCACATCGTATACGCGACACAGTGACCGTACTTTCTCCTATTTTACAGGAGGACGCATAACAACCAATTTATACTCTAATGGGATACCATGAGCAAAAAGTGGTTCACCGATTTCTCGACAATTTGTTAAGGTCATCGAATTAAATTGAATTTGAATGATAGGGGGGCTAGTTTGCATCGTTATTTTTAATAATATCAATTTTCATATTTGGTCCACTAATAAAACCTCCAGGGGATCCTAAACTTTGCGATCAATTACATTGTTGCCACTTGAGGGGGATGCAAACAAAGCTCATTCACCCCATTTAGCGTTCCAAGCGAATTAACGGACGCTTGAACGCATAGAAAAGTTCGTCGCAATTTTTCCGAATCACAGAGAGCTCCCACGAACCGAACAGATATCGAACGAAATGATCAATGAACGAGGCAACGGGGAAGTCCAGTTAGAGTTCATGAGAACTCCGTAATAGAGTAGAAAGATACGATGAAATTACGACTCTGAATATTCGCGTCTCATATTGCTGAGAAACTTAATTCGTGCTCCGTGGGCCGTGGGGCCAAGGGGGGCGCCCGGATTCATCTAGCCCATAAATCGCCCTATCGCGTAATATGAGCGCGAGTATTCGGTTTCACGCATAATTCTAACTAGCGGCGCTAAATTGTCGCTGTAAGCGATATCGTGTCCAACGTAAACTGCTTCATCCACGAAAGCAACACTTCATTCCGCGATGGACGTCGAGGGCTCCACCTCCGGTGTGTCCGTTTAGGTGCAGGGGACCAAGAGGATCGTGAGCGGATCCCCGGAGCCAAGGCAATTGATTCCAATAAACGAGGATGCAGGTTACGAACGAGACCGTGGAGAGCGCTATAGGCGCTTGCGGTTGCTCGGCTTTACGACACGACCGTGAACCGTATGTTCTTCTGCGGTTGAAGGAGTTCAGTTTACAAGCAACATATATTTAACAAAGTAGGAAACACCTGAATGGAGGATTTATATCGCGAGGAATTTTACCCTAGGGTGCAGGGAAACAGTAAAACTGTAAATTGTCCGCTGGTATAGCTTAAACGGTCAGGTTGCCTCTCTGGGGATTTATTTGGTACTATTGATACGCGTGGAAAACTTAGATCTGACTGTACGGAGCTCTGTTTGTTACTCATCTAGTGATTAAGGGACAGTTGACCACTGTTGCAACAATGGTACTTTCAGATTAACTGAATCTAGGGATGACTGATAGCAAATAGGGGAAAGTTAGTGCAGGTCGTAATAGGTGGTCAATCGAGCACTTGTGAGAGAGGCAAAAGCGTGGCCCTCTGGTGGTGAGCGCGGGAACTGTCGCCACAGATATTTGAGGCGTCCATAGTCTCATAGTCTCGAAACTTCAGGATGAATATTAATAACATCCTAAACAATTTAGATATTTCCAAAAGGTAAATTAAAACGATAAGATATTAATTAATTGACTTGAACTTTCTTTCAACCATACACCAGGTTTTAATATTACCATTGCAAAATGTTTTCTATAAATTCTACGCTGTGTGCAAAAAATATCGAACAGGAAATGAAACGCTTCCTGCACGCAAACTCGACGGGCGCAATGAAAGGAAAAGGTGGAACGATATTAAAATCGATACTATCGGTGCTATCGAAAGAATCGCCGGGAAGATTAGTAAAATAATAACTTCTCTGATTGCTTGGATTTTTGTATACCCAACGACGCTGGAAGGAAACAATTAAGGACTGAATCGAGAGGTTTTAACGAAGAAGGGAGGAACGTTTAATCGCAATCAAGAGTTTCGATTCCTCTCATCGGTTTTGTTGCACATAACGGCAGAATTGCCGGAAGTACCAAGATGAACAAAGAAGCAACCATGACGACGTTACATCATCCTGATTTCAATCACTGTATCCCCCTTGTGTCCAAAGGTGTCTGAACTGCAATTGAAATCAATGACTCATTCATTCGGTAGATCGAACATTTCGCAAAAGGGGATCGTCCTATTTAAATCTACTGAGCGTGATGTATAGACGCAGGAGAGGAATAAATAATCAATCTAGTAGAATCTGTCGAATGAAACATAGTGAACATATTAAACAATAATTTAAAGATAGATGTTCCAAAAAGTCAACATTGGATCTTTCGTAAAATATTCAATTTCTTTTCGATTGAATTAAAAAGGTAACAAACTGTGAGTTTACAAGAAACGAAGAATGTAGTTAAGAGGAATTCTCGATTCTTGATATCCTGACGCCATATCTCGCGTTCGGTTGCTCGCGATTCAGTCTCGCGTAGATATGCAAATCCAGCGCTGATTGTTTACACGAAAAAGTGCTAACTTATCGTCAAATGTATCTCGTGTCGAATAATGTACCCTGTCGAGCGTACGTTCGCCTCTCTGTGTCGAAAGTATGCTTGTTGTCTCGAATGTAATACTAATTTGTGTTTTCTCCGACGTACGCTTACTTATGTCTTAATCCACTTTCGTGGCACCACCGTACCGTGGAATAAGATCCTAATCTGGATATTGATCAGATCTAATCTACGTGTTAGAATCCTATTCCGTCGTTCTCGCTATTCTGAGCATAGTTGCGATGGCTATCCTCGCCTAAACGTAACCTCAAATATAATGTTTAATATTTACTAGAAGTTTTAAATGATTGTTCTTGTTCGACTAGTGATAAAAAAGAGTATTTTTAGCGACTAACTAGCTAAAATACATTGGAATTTAAGTCTGACCCTCTGATAACTTCTACTTTAAAGTTCATCGCCTCCCGTACTTGCCACCAGAGGGCTACACTCTTGTCTCTCTCACAAGCGCTCGACCAACCTACCGTTTATTAACTTTTACTTATTATTGAAGTAATCTATCTTCAGTTTGACCAAGTCTTCCATAAAATGGCGACGACCTAGACGTCTGTACCATAAACCTACTAACAAATGAGATTTACTAGCCTATAACATCTTTAATGACAATAAGACTATCTCTAGAGCCTTTACTAGTTACTGAATTAGTCAATCTGCAGTTTGATCAAGTCTTCCTTAAAAATGGCAACTACCTAGGCATATGTATACAATCTGTATGAACAGATTGTAAGCGATCGAATGAAAAGCTCGACCGTGGTTGACACGTCCACGTCGATATGGAACGGTTGACCGTGAAATGGATCCGCGAGACGCGTCTCCAGGACTTCTAGACCGACCGGATCCCTCGACCGATACCCCCGTCACCTATGGAGACAATTACCGTACGCCATATACGTTCATCCACGGGATTCATCTCGCATAGATACCCGGGAGTAAGAGAAAGAGAGATTAAATCGAGGCTCGAGTTCCGCCGTAGGATCTCTCCTGCCGCAAGCATCCGGCAACACAAACGGGACTACCATAGCCGGCTACAAGCGCGTACACGGCAGATACAACAGGCCACGTACAACGTTTCCTGTTAGCTGTTATTCTTGCCCGCGCAACGCGTAGCTCCTTCTACACGTCTCGTTCTATCCCCGGACTAGACAATTTGCTTGCAACCTCGAGATTTATGCGGTCCCCGCGAACAGTACGAGTACTGTTACTTTCTTCTTTGCGGAATCGCGAACGTACGGGGAAGAAGTACGCCGCCATGTCGTCACTATGGGGTCCACTCATCTCTGAGGGAAGCGTTCGACAGCTGAAGAACGCCATCTGGAGGCGCCATTTTTAAAAGCGGTATTCGATCCCCCCAACTCTGTACGGACTCTGTAATTATTAGACTGCGGATCCTTATGCAAATTTATATTTTTATTGATAGAATTAATGAAATGGGAGCTTCGTAAAGGGTTGTCTCGACCCCTGAATGCGTTCTGTAGTTTTTTGGGAATTAAGATTTCGATAGGCGATGCCTCCAGACGTTGGTCAAATCTTAAAATGATTCATAAATAATTTTAGAGTTCTCACGCTTCGTTCCACGTGTCACCAACGCGCAAAAGAACCAAATTGAAGCGCCTGCAACTTGTCGAACAACGCTCTGTTTACGAATAACGGTGAAACCAAGCTGCAACAATTTAGCGTGTAATTTATCGACGGAAGCTCGGACCTTTCTCCATTAACTCCGCCGACGGTTATCAATAAAACTGAATCTATATTATCGAAAAAAAAGAAAGTCCCGTCGATATTTCTTCCTAAGATTAACGAATTACTTCCTCGTCGCTTATCGCAACAAACACGGACCCCGGCGAACGATAACAATTTTCTGGATTCGCGGACATTTATTATGCATTGGATTGGCCGCAGACCGGCTATTATCTCGTAAGAATGACGCCCGGACGTAATGCAAACCGTACACAAGAACGCTGTTTAATCGCGTTACAACGATTATGGCGGTGCCCCGACAAATAAACGATCGATTTCGCGGTGGCGAGCGTAAGGATCCACAAAGTTACGATCACTACGCGAAACTATTATAATAATTTACGTTCATCGGCATAATGATAAGATCCGCGGCTGCAGGGGGTTGGCCGCGGACGGGGTGGGTCGGGGAGGGTGTTCTTATCACGTAAAGATTGCGATAGGAGATTAGACCGATGGAATTAGTACGGGAAAACCGCGGCTATCCTAGATCTATGAACGAGAAACGGCTTCGAGTGAACGGTAAATCGAGCGTTTCGAGCGAGTTCATGGACGAGATCCACGGCACAGAATGTGCCCGCCAGTTTTCCTGGGCGTGGGATACGTATTACGCTAATAGCGATAATGCGCCGTTTCTGTGAAGAGGATGCTGAGAAAGTCGGTGAGTCGCGAGACGTTCAATTACAGCAGAGTGTTCAAGTGACAATTTTTACACTAGATTTACACTGTTCGCGTTTTTTCTCTGATTTACATTTTGTGTATTTGTTATTATTATGAAAGTAGTATCGATGAATTAGGTGAGGTTTCCCCGATGAAAACGAGTATAAACTCGACCTACTTCGGAATGCAAGCATTCACGTCTTTGGGTGGCAATTTTCACCCCGGATTCAAGTGACAAAGTCATCCATGCTTTCGTGAAGTTAAAAATTTTTATATTTGTCATTTTATCTTCGTAAGATGTACTAAGGACATTCCCCTAATAGAAATAAGTCTAAATACGAGCTCATCGGAACGATAGTACAACCCTTGTATATGTGATAGTCTTCACCCCGGATTCAAGTCACAGAATCTTTCGTCGCTAATCACGATTCTTTTTAATTGACGCCACTAATGAATTTGCGAGATTTCCCATAGATAACCGTGTTTTGATGCAAGCTACAGTATTTCTTTCTTTCGTGTGACAATTTCCACCCCGGATTCAAGCGACGACCTACATATTCGAGAAATTACAAATTTGTATATTTGTCATTATATCTTCGTAAGAATATTATGAATGCACCAAGGATATTCCCTCGATAAAAATAAGTCCAAACATTAATTTATCAGATCCGATAATACACCCCTTATACAAGTGATAGTGTTCACCCCGGATTCAAGTAACAGAATTATCCATCTTCCATCCCCTCGATTCTGAATATTGAAATTTCTATATTTGGTACATCATTTCCAACAACAATTTTCACAATACACTTCGTACGTTTCACCCAAATAATATACTCATTTTCCAGCAATTCACACGCAGCCAAGTCAGCGTGGGAAATGAGTCGAAATCGTTACCAATTCATTTCTATATCACTATTGCGTCGGACATTCCGCCTCGTTATCTTTACTAGCTCAATTCTGTATCCACTAAATCTCCGCCGGTTCGTTTCTATAACGTCATATCGATCGCTAAATCTTTGCTCGCTCGTTTCGATATCAACGTTATGCGATCGTTCAGTCACTGAACCGCTACCGGCGCATTTCGACATCTCCGCATTTCGTGATACTCTATGCATTACAAAATGAAATCCATCTTTTCGGAGCACCTACGATCTGTTAACATTAACAGATATCCCTAATGCATTAATAGTTTCCGTCAAAAACATCGTCCACTTCGTGAAAGCATTCGAGGATAAAATTTTTCCAACTCTGTTGTAGATCCCAATAAATCGACTGAGCGCCATAGTGGCGTATCGCGTTGTTCGAACGTCCATTGCTGCATCGTCACGGGGTGATCGCGTACGATCTCGAATAAAATTTATTGCGATCGTTTGGCGGTGGTATCGGCTACCGGGGAACAAAAATGGAAGGGCATTTAGCTCGCGTCGCTACTACGAATCGGCTCATTGTTCGTGCAACGTGGTCACGTTTCGTTCGTCGTACCGTTACCTTATATTATGCAATTGACACAGGTGCGTTTTGGTATACGATTGTCCCTGCCCGGCCGGAGAACAATGAGACACATAAATACGACGGTGATGCGACCGTCTCGAAACGAGAGACGAGCTAATGCCTCCCGGTAGCGCGATCTTTCATCCGGCTCGATTCGTCGCGATGCTCTCTGTCAACGAAATCTTTCCCGTGAAGCGTCGTTCCGTTGCCCCGGAAGTACCGGTAAATCGGTAATGACGGCGAATTTTCACGCGTTTCGCCAACGCTGGTAACACTCTGGCCTGTTGCTGCAGGGACAACGCCGTATTTATCGCGATAACGGTTAGTGGATCCAGCGATCTAAGTGCAAGGTTCCGTAGCTGCCACCAGTGGTCACGACTTTCCCAAGATTAGCTTCGATTCTCAATTATGTGGCAACTTGGTGATCCAAGGGTGGAGCACAAACCGTGTAATGGCTCGGTAATTACACAACAGTTTTAGGTACCTGTTCCTTTAGCACGTTCGTTAATCCTCTATATACTCGGTTTCACTGTTAAACAAAGCACCAACACGCGTACCGACATCGTCGATGTTGTGTTTCGTCCCAATTACACAACCCGCTGCTAATAAACACGAATATAATTGGGCAAGAGTACCGCGCAACTTGGTCCTCCGAACAATGGCGCACAATTGGAGCAATGATAACGTCTTCAGTTTTTCCATCGTTCCGCTGGATGTTGCGTACATCGAGTCGCACGAGTACGCGCCGTCAGCACGCGATGAAAGGAGTTGAAACAAAAGTGACTGGAATCTAGGCACATCACGAGAAGACTGGGATCATGAGAAATGTGAAAGTTGTCCCAACAAGGTGTGGGTGTAGCCCCGTCTCACGCGACCGCCATCGCTGGGATCGTTCGTCTTTCGTCATTTAGCCCGGAGATCAATTACATCGGCGATTTTAATAACTGGACAAGTACAGATTGAATATCTGTTCAAACTTGAGAAAATCTGACTAAAATGTTTGGAACTTGATTGCATTCAAGTATCATTCTTTCGAATCAATTTTGGAATAATATTATGGTGGTATTCGCTATATTAGAAGAACTGAGTAGCAAAAGGAGAGTGCTAGTGAGAGAGCATAGCCCCCTGCTGGCAAATACGTGAAGTGTCGCGTTACTAATACATCGTATCGTTCCAAAATCCCCTTGTTCCTATATTCCCTACAAAATGAAGCGTACGATCAAAAATTCCCCAGATTTCCCCTACTTTTAAGACTACTCGAAGTGCAAATAACGAATCCAACGATACTGATGTACCCAACAAGGGAGCGTGATGCTCTAAGGTTACCAACGAAACTCCGCGTTGAGTTGTCCTTCTTCGCAGATGTTTATTGCCCGGTTAATCACGGGATTAGGTTTTTTTTTTCGAGCTAGACGGTGGTCTCGGAAGGCGTGTAACTACCTGTCCGTGAGTGTGGGTATCCCGGTACACTTGATGCATGAGAGATCTGTTGGATTTTCTGGTTACCGAGGTTGCTCACGGAGCCGGAGTTGCGTTGCAGCTTTCACTTCGCGCCGTGGCTGCGTTATTTAATGCTTTCGGTAAGCTTATATTCTTAGTTATTTTCACGCCTGAACCGTCCGATCGAAAGGCGTTTCGCGGTACCAGAGGCATCGGAGACCCCCGTTGACGTCGTCCACTGCGTTCGGTTTCTCTTTGTCTAGTTCTTTCGCGTTGGGTATACCTACGTAACGAGGGCTAGAGCCTGTATACAAATAAGCGTCGCGTCTTCCGTGCACACTTGGCAGGCGACGTTATTTATCACTAGGAAACGCAGAACTCTGATTAACGAAGGTCAACGACGGTATAGAGTCTTCGTACTGTTCCTTCGGGTCTCCGAACCCTTTAAACTCTATGCACGTCGATAAAAAATTGGTAACTCGTTGGAAGAAAAAATGTCGGATACAGCGCATTTCTACAGTTGAACGCATTTCTAAATCAAACGTTTTCGATCATTACCATATACCGGGCTACGAACGATCGAGGATCCAATCCAGAGGGACAAACACATTAATTAGTCCTTAAAATAATGGTACGGGATGCGACGAATGGTAACGAGCAACACTGGTACACGTGGCTCCTTAGCCACCGATGCAACATGCATCTCCGCGGCCCACGAGCAAAAAGGGCCCGGGGAACCACCATTTTTGGGCACTCCGGAACGCCCATTGCTTGCAGAGGCACATTCGAAAAGTCAACGAGACGGAAACCGAGGATGGCCATTAAACGAATCGACAAACGCGTTCTTTTCGACAGTGCACGAACCACGGGACGTAAAATATATCTTTTAGTAAGTTCGTCTCTAGAAGAGAATTAGAGCTACTATGTAACAAATATCGAAGTAGACTCAACAACCCATCGAGTATCAAACTATTTTTACAAAATTGATGTTCACTTTCTATACAGGGTGTTCGGCCACACCTGGGAAAAATTTCAATGGGAGATTCTGCAGGCCAAAATAAGACGAAAATCAAGAATATTAATTTGTTGATGGAAATTTCGTTAAAAAGTTATTAACGTTTAAAGTTCCGCCCGTACTGAATTTTTTTCTAGAAAAGGGGTAGGTTTTCGGGGGTATATCTATTCACCGAAAATGCTTGTAATTGACCCCTGCAGCCAAAAATATTTTTTTTAGAACGATTTGAAATTTTTTAATTCTGTCGAAAAATTTCACAACTTCTCGAATTTTTTTCTAAAAGGTGGGTAGGATTTCGGGGGTAGGTCTATTCACCGAAAATGCTTGTAATTGACCCCCACAACTAAAAATAATTTTTTTAGAACGATTTGAAATTTTTTAATTCCGTCGAAAAATTTCACACCTTCTCGAATTTTTTTCTAAAAAGTGGGTAGGATTTCGGGGGTAGGTCTATTCACTGAAAATGTTTATAATTGACCCCTGCAACTAAAAACAATTTTTCCAGAACTATCTGAAAATTTTTGATTTTCGTCTTATTTTGGTCTCTAAAATCCCCCAGTAAAATTTTTCCCAGGGGTGGCCGAACACCCTGTATATTGCATTTAAATATATTTTACATTAGTACTTAATACTCCTCAGTGAAAAGCAATCTCATCGACCAATTCCACAGAAGTCATACGAAAAGATACCTTTTTCAAAAAAGAATTTTAATTTTATTCCAGAGTCATTAATATCGTCTATTTCAAATTATGCCCGTAAGTCCTGGTGCACCCTGTATCCGCGTTACTTATTAATTTAAAATATATGAAACTGATTTATCCGAAGATAATGATAGATCATATCGATGAAACTCTAACCGACTTCGATCACGATAACATTGTAGCAAAAGACGGTTATCTGATTACTCGATAAGTGCAGGAAATAGAAGATCTTATCCTTCAAATAGAAGATCTTGTTCTTCAATATCTAAAAGTGGTGGAAGTTGCAAACACGTAGCGAATGGACGGTGAAAACGTAACATTACCGACTAGGATTACTCTACACTGCAATGCGTTCACTCTAATATACGTGTAGCTTATTATTTATGTGCTTGCAAACACTATTATTCGGACAGAGTCAATAAACTCGTAAATATCGTGTCATTCTCGTTTTACGAGCCCTGCACAATCAATGACAAAAATGAAAAAAGAATCCTACAACTGTTGTACTTCAAGGCTACCATCTTTGATCTTAATATGCCTTTGCACAGTGATAGTGTATGGGTCTCTGATAAAATTTGTCAAATAGGCGTGAATATTCGATAATTTTTAAGATACAAACAATCAAAGTCACCAAAGATACAAGATGCAAACAACTATTTCAAATGTTAAAAACTTCGATACAGTATTGTTCTACTATTGCTAAAGGAAATGGTTGATTTAAGAGTGTAAAATGGTTTCTGCAAATCATTCTGGTGCTAGTAAAGTTTGGTTCGTGCCGCAGGTTCGCCACTACCAGGGTCTTTGGTTCCCCGATTGCAAACAGGTTGCCCCCTGGCGTTCGATTGTAAAAGTAGAGCGATTTGGGGAACACCGGTGAATAGCTCGCGCCTCTGCGCGCTTACCGATAGAATACTGACGTAACCTCCGCGTAATCGTGGCGGTTGATCGACTCGCGTCTGCGTCTCCGTCGCTCTACGTTGGACGCTGTAGGAGTTCCCTCGGTAAACAGATTTTCTTCTCTTTTCAGTGTCACGGGAAAGAGACGAGACAGAAGAGGACGTCGAAGCAGGCTAAGATCGGGGGCCCCCGCGAGTACCGTTACCTTCCTCGGGGGCTCCCGGGACCAGACGTGTAATTTATATATCTCCTCGTGGACTCTGCGAAAGTATACAGTGTTTTTTACGACTCGCCGGGAAGGGAACGAATAAAAAGAGCAAAAGATTGGGGGGGGGGCCCGGAGAGTTGGCCAGCCACTTCTTTCTCCGCGCTGCCAAAGCAGCTCGCGAAACAATGCGCGCACGTCAATTACGATCACGGTAGCGGCTCGCCTCCCCGACGATGTTGCCTGTCATTATTCTGTTACGTTTTTCTCGGCTCGCCACTGTTTCTTATTGCGCCCCGTTGCCAAAACGATGACGGGGGGACGCGTATGATCGGTCAATCCGGAAACCAGATTTCCAACGGTTTGTTTACGACGTTTTTGCCGCTAACAAACCTTTGGATACCCTGAATAGATCAATGATCGCGAACCTGTGCCAAGGAAATCATTTCACACCCCCTAACTTTCCCCTTTTTGTAACGCGTAAAAGCAAATTTTTAAGTTTGCTTCGTTTCTATGCGATAATAAGATTAAATACGAGGTTTCAACATTTCTCAACAATATGTAATTTCCTTTTGTTAAAGTGTTTCGGTCAGATCAAGTGTTTCGTTCCAACGTTTTTGCACAGGGTACTGTAACACCAATATGGCGTCCATCGTGAGTCCGCAGGATATCGCAACATGCTACGAGACAATAATAATTATCTCTGGGATAGTCATATTGTATTTACTGTACCAGGCGTGATAGGTTACCAAGGTCGTAACCAGGAACTCCGCGTCCAGGATTAATCCTATTTAGTCATGGAACGGATTAGCCGGTGGAAAGAGGTCACCGGCAGCTTAGTCATGCTAGTTCTGCCAGGCAAGTTTTTTTCTTTCCCGGATAAATCGTTAGGTCAACCGAAGACGAGCAAAACAACGCGTCCAGCATCTCTGGTTAATTTTCCAGCGTGAGAAACCAACTGTTAAGAAGTATAACGCGAACGGAGTCCGTGATTTATAACTTGATTATTTAGCTACTCGTAGAATCAATCATTCCTCGGGCATTACTGATTCATTATAAATTACTTGTCCAGATATTGGAAAAAGTACTAAAATCGATTTTACCCTGAGAAGACTGAATCGAGTTTATCCGGGAATATTAACTTCAAAAATATCGCCGCCTCGAGCTTCAAAAAAAAGGGGTAAAATGGCCACGATCACTTAGAATTAAATTATAATACACGCATGAAGCGAACGCTTTCCGCGTAACTGTGTGCGTGCTTGCAAGGCCCACGCAGCTCGTTAAAAAAAAAAATGTATTAATTTAATCAAGATAGAATATGTTGCGTATAAAGTAGCAACATTATCGCGGTAACAAAAAAAGAAAAAAAAAAAAGGAACACGGACTCGCGTTCCCCCCCTAGCAATTCAGTAGTAACGCCGAGGCAGAAATAATGTAGAAGGAAATCCCACCGACCAGCATTTTTCCCATGCACATAATTCCCGTAATGAGGGACGCCGATCGTGCCACTCGCCTAACAGGAATGCGAAATCGCGCGCTTAACCCCACGTCGCAAGCTAAACGCGCGGACGACCAATCGACTATCACGTTTTTTCACCCGCGGTTCGCCGTATTCAGTGTGCTTTGACACGAAAAGATCGCGATGACCTGCGATTTATGCCGCTCGGTTGAGCGTAACTACGTCCGCGAACTACGAGGGTATACAGGGTGTTCCTCAACTTGTTGCTGGTAGCGTGAGAATGAGTCCGGGACTCGGTTAGCCGAAGGCAGGATAAGTGGTTACGTCGTACGGATGCTGCACAACGTTGTATTTTGTCTAGGGTCAACTATGTTTCCAATATGGCATCGTTCTTTGGTACCACTCTTCGGGGATATTGAATTTCAGCAAATATCAAACTATTAGTAAAACTATTAACTTCAGTTCAGTACAGATAGTAAATTATTATTATTTTATATAGATGTGTGTTGAATGGCAAGAGTGGTGTAAGTCGAAGAGGTTAATTTTTCGTGGCGACACCTCCTGCATTCGCCAGCAGAGGGCTACGCTCTCTCACTAGTGCTCGACTGTACTCCTATTCTAAGGGAGACTTTGTAAAATGCAACATACAAAACTGTGACACTTACATATGTACTGTATTCTGTGTCAATAAATTACTTGGATCGACTAACTTATCAATTCATTTAACCTTGCCCTCAGTTTAACACTCAAAAAAGGATAATATCAACTTAAAATATTAAAATTCACCCTGGATCCATTACCGAACATTTCTGTGAGGCTTAAAATGTTCATCTTCGATTTTGCTTAAAGAAGGTTGATTTATTCGAAAGCTCGAGGGGTGTTCGAAAGTTCCGAAGCGTCAGCGTGGCTGTTGCCAGAGCCCGTGCTGGCAGCGCGCATTAAGAAACACCCTGTATACGCATGCAAATGCACGTGCGGCGCTGATGCGACCACGTCTATTAGAATTGATCGGCAACATTAATACAAGTTAGTGCCGACATGCTTGGAACTCGTTGGACTCTCTTGGCTCGATCTCTCTTTCGCGTCCTCGTCTGGACCGTTGGTACGCCATTGGTACCGTCCCTTGCTGGCGTTCGCGTGATCTCCGATCTTACGATTCAACAGCGTGCCACGCAGTTTCGAAGCAGTCCCCGGTTCAGTCTACGTCGGGACGAGAGCTATCGGCCATCAATGTCTACTTCCGACAAGATACCTTCCCTCCTCTATCTGTACACGACGAGCAAGGATCGTGAGGAGTCTGCCAAATCACGGATTCAATGACCTGCTATGCAAACCGCGAGTCCACGGGACCCTGTTCGATACGGAGAAAATTAAGCGGCTCTTTTGATCCGTGCTTTTCCTATTTCAGGGCCCTGTTATCGCGCGATTATTCGTCGACCGTACGTGGACAGCAATGGCGGCGATCCGATCTTTCCGCGTGGACATCGGCCAACGATCGGATAGCGTTCGAGTTAGGTTAGAGTTAGACCGTGGAAACTGGTCGTGTTTAATCGCTGGTCGTCGAATCAAATTGTTTTTAAACGTCTTCTAACGGCGGAAGGGACTCCGGAGACGAACCGTGACCTAGGTACTGCGACGACCACGGTCACCATTTTGTTGGGGCATCGTCTCGTGGGACGATGAACTGCTGGGATACCCTAACTCAGCCACACTCGACCTATGGAACACTCACACTCGTCGATAAGTGAACAATTATACGGTGACTGTCGCTTAAAATCTGAAGATGAAGTATCTTTACTCCATTCTTTATTTAAGTAATTTTTTTAAGTAATATTCTTCAGTTTGATTATTGTGTTACTTGATTCGAAGGAGAATTGAGATTTTTGAGTTGACAATTTAAGAACACGTTAATATTCATTTAGAAAGGTATTACCGGACGTGAATAATACTTGTTGATTATTATACCGGGAAAAAAAAATGAATAACTATTCGACTCAGCAATGAATATTTCAATGATGAATCAGAGAATGTTGGCACAACGAGGAAAGAATTTCAATTCTTAAAATGCTAATAAGTGGGACAGATATTTGAATAAAAATTTGAATATATATTCGATTTTCAGGACAATGAACCTACGAAAGAGTGAAATGCGAAATTTCTTTGGAAACAAAGACTCGTTAAAATAAAATTAAATCTGCATAATATTTATGACTCTAGTAGTAATTAAATTTGAAGTTTCTGTTCAACGCATTTTCTACGAACTGAGAACTCGTTCCACCTATCGCATACATACACGAAACATCGCATATCTAAAGTTTGATCTCGATAAACAAGCACTGATAAAAAAAAATCACGATCACGAAATTACTGCTTTTCCGACGTATCACGGTCTTTTCTTCAATTATTTCTACTCGACGTTGGGGGCGGCAGAGTGCAAGCCGCCATAACCTTTATGTTTAACCCCCGATACTTACACCGATTTTGCCACATTGTATATAATTTGTGCACACTGTAATTTGTTAACGTCCACTCGTCCCCAATGATAGAACGTTCCATCTTTCGGTGCTAGTCGTGATACGTAACCAATTTAATCGCTATCACGAAATCTCATTCCACATAAATTCCCTAGTATCCATAACGAGAAAAGAAAAATAATAAACTACACAAAATGTGCCCACGAAGAGCCACAGGAAATATTCGAGAAATAAGAATTCCGCTTTAGGAGGTTCCAATCAAGTTCGACGTGAGTGGTTCGGACAGAGACGAGCAACGAGCAACAACCCTAAACTCGTAAACGTACGACACCGTTGTACCGTTCGCCGGCGTTGGAGAAACGAAAAACGCGATGGCTCGTCATCCGCGAGCACGACCGCGGTCTTCCTCGCCGAACGGTCAAAAGAAACCATCTTTCTTTCTCTCTCTCTCTCCCGGTGAAATGGCACAAAAACATAGTTTGCAGACCGTTACACGTCTCTGGCTCATAGTGCCCATACGGACCCAGGAATCGACGACGTTCAATCAACGTGTACCAAGCGTGGCACACGTGTGTCAAGTCACGCCGTGAGGCGGACCACACGTTCGACGTCGGGAAGTTGCTTTCTCGGAGTCATGCCAAAGTCAAGTCGCGCGTAATCGTGGCCGAACGATCTGTCGTCTAGTCAGGTAGATCAAGCGTGTCGGTTGGCATCACTCCTCCGGAACACCGTGGTAGATTCCACGACACACGTTGCACACGTGCACACTTCGAAACGTTCTTAAAACCTGGACGTTCGAGAAAGGATGCACGAAGACACAAAAATAGAAAAAAACACCTAAATATCTGCGTTAAGATTGGGACTGAGGAACAGTGTCGAAGAAACACTATGATGGTTGTTCATGTCACTTTGTAGCAACCTTAAAGACAAAGCTAACAGCTGCTTGTAAGACATTGGTGTACTTAGTTTACCTGGTTTCGTGTGAGTCTTTCTTCAGAGGCAGATGATGCAGATTATCAGTGGTTGCAGAGGAATTTGGAGAGGATCACTTTGTAGCAACCTGAAAGACAAAACTCTATTAGCAACTTAAAAGACACTGGTATATTTAGTTTTCTTGCTTACGTGCAAGTCTTTCTTCACAGATGATGCAGAAGAATTTGGAGAGTATCACTTTGTAGCAACCTGAAAAACAAAACTATTAGCAACTTGAAGAACATATTAACTTTCATTATACAATTCTCTATTATACAATATCCTAATTGTTTCATTTTTCTATTGTTTATTTAGCGTATAATAATTCCTAGAGTTAGAATAAGGTTCCCAGAAGCAAAAAGTTCGGATATGTTAGGTCGTGGAGGTAGAAATATTTTCCTCGCGTGTAGCCCTTGGACTCCTGGAGGGTGTTGCGCGCCCAACTCTCTCGGTGTCGACGAGTTGAAAATAAAGGCCACGGAGAAGGCAAGCACGTCGCTTATTATACCTCCGACCCTCTTAAGGACCACGTACGTAAACCGTGCACCCGCAAAAATTACGACTCGGTGAAACGATAAAAGTTTCACGCCACACATGCACGCGTACCCGGGGCGACACGAGGGGCTTTTGGGCAACCCAGGCTATTAAAGTTAAGGATTGGCTACGCCCACCGCAATCATAGTGATTACCCGCCGCGTATTACAATGCAAATGCTGGTTAATTCTCACGTGCCCGTGCGCCTCCAAGATCGTTGCGCTAAATCGTACCCTCCTCCCTCGTTTTTTGCCCTGACCCTTCTGCCCGGGACTTCGAACGTGATTTTCGTCGGGCGAAAAAAGAAAATGGACGCCGCGGCGGCGGAATAACCGAAGGGATTTACTTTTAACGGGTGTTTAGAAGGCTTTACGAGTTGTTTGTTGTGCAGGCGTGATTAGTTGAATGCATTTGGCCAAGATTTTGGCGAGATGGAGGAGCTGTTCTCGATTATTATCGTGGGTTGTAGAGAAAATAGGTCTCTAACCTCTACCATCGAAGTAGATGGCGCTAACATTCAATTATTTAAAGTAGAAAGCAAAAGGGGTAGGTGAGGTTTAATTGTAAGGTATTATAAGCTCTACTGTTTCAACTATTATATATAAATAAAATTGATGAAAAAAGATGGATCTTGTAACCTCTACCAGTGAAATAAGTTTTATAAAATTCGAGTATTCATAGTGGAAAACAGGACTTATGATAAGTTATTATGTTTCGATGATTATATAAGTAAAACTGATGACTGGAAACTGTAAGGATATTAAAATAATCGAACTTAATCTCTCATGCGTACATTCTACAACAAAGTTGATCGTTTTAGAACGTTTTTCTCTGGGAGAGCCAGTCGACTTATCTTTTACTTGTATTGCTAGAATGTGCGGGCATGTTCGTTACGGAATTGATTCGCAAACCGGATTAGTTAATTAAATAGTTTAGTCGGAAGTCTTTATTGTGAGTTTACTGCTGTGAACAACCAGTGGGTCCCGTACGCAAATTCTAAACGAACATCGTGAAAAGACTAGTTTCTCGTATCGAAAAATTTAGATACAAATTTTATTGGTAACAGTTACACCGGCGTCCATTTTGCTGAATATTCGCTACGAAAGAAAACAACCCTAATTGGTACCTTCGAGAAAAAGAAGAGAGAAATTCCACGGAACTCCCAGCTCGTACGGAAAAACCGGTGTTGCCAATTTCGTTTTCGTTTCGATGATATGATTTACGATAAGTTTTATTTATTTATTGTCGTGCTTGACTTTTCTTTTGCAGTTATAACATGCTTAAACGTAAAGTACTAGCCAGTCGTAAAAATTACGACACGCGGCCGCTCGCGTTGAAGTATTAGCCGCGCCCGCTGGAAGGTTAACCGCTTCCATGCCGAGTTTTTACCGGTAGTCTGTCTAAAAAACGCTACGTTTTCTTGTTTCGCCCTTTAAATGTTCAAGGGCAGTTATTAAAATTAAAAAAAAAAAAAAAATATAGCCAAACCATTATGCACTTAAAAAATAAAATGAAACGTTGCTGTGCTATTAACATTATTAATAATAAAATAAAACACGTAAAATGCAAATTTTAATAGTATAGCAATGTGAACTTCAAAAAGTTTTAAGGATCTCGATGCTTCAAAGCACAAATTAGAAATATTAAAATGAGGACACTGCCAAAAAATATACTTTCGTCTAAGAACGAAGTTATCTCTTCTTATATAACGTGTACACCTCGGTCTCACGCTGTGTGCAAGAAATTTACTTACAATTCTTTTTTTCTTCGATTGCAACGACTGTTCCCATACATAAATACTCGATATCTAAACACCGTTTCATTGAATCTCGAAGATTGTCTTTGTTCCATTCTCACGTTAATTTTCTCAATAGTCGTGTTTCTATCAAAGGTACAAAATTATACTTAACGTTTAAATTACTAACTTCTTTAATTACGTTCACACTCTTCTTTAAATGCACACAGGATGAACAGAACGTTTTCGCACATAACCGTGGGCAATAATTCGTTTCTGATTTCGTGGCGTCTAATCTCGATAAGCAATTAATAATTTATGATTCTCAACACCCTCTCCCCTTTGTTTCGTTATTTTTCTTTCGGATGGAAGATTTATTATCCAAGGATATTTAAAGAGCTGGCATTAATTAAAGATTTTTAAAAAATATTCTTATTTAAATGTACCTCTCATCGTTTCTTCACAAAATTTTATTAAAATATTCCCGAAAATAACGAAGTTACAATCTTTTATATCATTTTTCGAGAAATTTGATTTAAAAAAATGGCGAATATGAATTTGATTTAATTGGTTTAAAGAAATAATATTTGTTGTTTTAAGTAAAAATTAACAAAGATATCTGTGGTTGTATTGAGAAATTTTGAAACGCGTCTTGTGAAAGATGCCGAGGGGTTCATAATGGCCGACATGTAAACAGCGGGATAGGAACATTTGCCTCCATAGTTGCGTTAAAACGGCTGAATCCCTCGTCTTAAATGGCGTCTTCCTTTTGCACAACTTAGCGCGGACTTTTATGATTGAGACTGATGCTGCGATAATAAGCAGCCTTATCGCGTAGGGGACACCCGTAAAAAGGAGAATTAATGTTGGAAGGTAACGCGTCTGGACGAGGAACCGATAATCGACATTAATCGATTAGCTCGTTAGCAATAATTCGCCAGGGCTGCTGGATGTCTATGGACACCTTCCATTTTCTTTTTCATTCTATCGGGTGTAACCAAACGAAATAAATCTAGCTTCAATGAAACTTTAACCCCTATAGCTTACTATTTTAGACGCATAACATTACCAAAATTAGTACTAAGTTATTAAGCAATACAATTTCCCCAACTATAGTCCTCTGTCTCCAAAATGGAATAAGAATATTGCAAAAAAGGAGGGTAATGGTGACCTTGACTCTAACCTTATATCTGTCATTTCCACCTCCTGTTTCACTCGTAAGTAAAGATGCAACCAACCAGGTTGCATCTATCGAGAGTCTACGAAGAGATAATTAAACATGGCCTTGTTAGAATAAAAATTGATTAATGAAAAAGTCCCCTCATAGTGACCAAGAGAAATGTGGTCATAAGACTCGAAAAAAAAAGACACGTAACGAAGCTGGTAATTACACGTGTAATAAATAACAAGTCCGCTCGTTTAATGTGAACTGGGAATTGAAATTAACCATAGAATGACTTGATAATTCTCGTTAACTATTACGATTGGCATTAAGATTAAAACTCGATGTTAGGAACAACCGGAGCTTAAATTACTTACTAATCTTGATCGTTTTCGAATTCTTTCTTATTTCAACATAACGAGACGAAGACACCTTTTAGCTGCGTTATCATCTTCGGGGGATATATTCAATGATACCATGTGTAGCTCAACAGGTTTAATAAGGTCTCTGAAAGTGTGGCTCGAGCAAATGACAGGGGATGAGACTATCGTTGAGGCCTATAGTCTAGCTATCGAGTGGTACTGTTTGCAAGGTCTTTGTTTTCTACCCTAAGAGGCCTTCTTTAATCCCTCAGCTACTGATCCGATTCCAAAATAGCCGGGACTCTAGGCTATGATAATAATCGTACTAATCACGAAAGTGAGATCTGAATTTGCTGTTTTCAGAATTGAATCTCAACGCCAATTAATGAAAATAATCCAGCCATCTCGGTTTCCAGTTCACGTCAAACGAAGATTTCATTTATTTGGCGCACAGGTATCTAGTTTCTAATCTGCCTTTCAAAGAGTATTCTCCCTGCAACCACGCCGTCCACGTTGCTCTTATTCGCCATTAAAAGGCTTTCTATCAATTAATATTCTCGCTCTCGATTAGCATCTCCGAACGACACGCCAATAGTTTTTGATATAGTATCTATTAAATTAATGGATAATTTATATGCAGGTGCAAGTGTCCCTTCCCACGTCTCGCATTAATTAAGATTACCGCTAGCTAAGCAACCGCTTTGGATCAATTTAAGGCGTACGATGAACGTAAAATTATTGTTCGATTCGATAATTTAGTAATCGTTGCGAAGTTAATCGCAAATCATGGGCCCGTTCGTGATTAATTATCTTACTTTTCCACTTGCACGTTGCACCGGACTCAGATTTTTTTTAAAAAAAACTTCGATGAATTTAAATAAATAAAAAATTAAAGAACGACGTTGCAATTAATTTCTATGCGTGTAATTGACGACTGGGTCAACGGTTGGAGTTGAAACGCAACGTTCCGTGAAAAAACCGTGGACGCAAGGTGGCCGCGGGGACAAAATGGCGCGGGACAATGGCCCCAGAAAACGAAGACGTGCTCGATGGCCCTGAAAGGTTGCCCGTTGGCCTAAGAGCGCGTGTTCCCGTCGCGAAGGCCGCGTCCAAGGATTTTAATATCAACGGGTCGCGCTCGCCGCTAATTATAACGATTTCAAATTAACGGCGTGTGTGCATAGGAACGAGCAGTGTCGTAAACGACGATGTTTGTAGATACGAAAGAGAAAAGAAAAAAAAAATAGAAAAAAAAAAGACGGAGGGAGCGCGGAGAACATTTGCCGTGCAATTGCACGGGTCGAAAGTGTATCTAAATAAAGTTATTACTCGACGTGTCGCTCGCGTTACATTAAGCCGAGCAAATCGCGTCGTAACCGAGTGTACATAACCGAGCGAGCAACCCGAGAGTGTGTGAGCGCCTGTGTACACACGAATGGTCACGGTACGTAATAATAATCCGATGCTGATGAGCGGGAGGATCTCCGTTCGCGAGCTTGACCTCGCGGGTCTCGAGTATTCCACCGATGGCCGGAGTCGCCATGCTTGTCCTTGTTCGTTGCATCTCGAGATGTTTGTGGGACAACGGGCACCGCCATTACGCTTGAAAATGACGATAAGTCTTCCGGACAGGGGCACTTTTGTCGCCGGCCGGGGATCTCGGGGGTTGTTATTGGGCTAATTATTTACGAAAACTTATACCTCACCGACGACCTTCGTCCTTGAAATATACACACTATTACGGAGGGTTGGGAAGCCTGGATAACCTGCGCTTTGAATCACGTTGGAAGCCCGTGGCCGTTGCGATACGCTGCTTTAAAGTTCTCAAATTTATATATGGGTTGGCTCGATCACTTTAACCTCCGTATTGCAAGCTCGATCTCGGCTGTTTCCAATGGCGAGGCGTCGCCATGTTCGTCTTTGTTCGTTGCTGCTTGGGATGTTTGTGGGACAACGATACGATAAGTCTTCTGCCTTTGTATCTCCAAGCTGTTATTTGGCTAATTATTTGCAAGAACTTGCACCTCGGTGACCTTCGTCCTTGAAATTATGCAAGGTATGAGCCTGCGGTTGTTGAAACATGATGCTTTAACGTTATATAGGTTGCATTATCAAAATGTTTCCCATGATTATACTCCATATTATCTGAAGTGACTCTATTCATCGAGGTTTCGATGGCTGAACTGATGAGTTTAGGCACGTTTTAGATTCGAGTCGATTCCGTATGCCAGGTCGAAGCATCTCTTACGTATCAAAATATCGAGGAACCAGTTTCGTTCTCGTTTGCACTTTCATCGACGATTTTGGTTGGCCCGGATACACGACTGCCTCTCGTCGTCCTCCCCACCTCCCCCACCCGTTCGTCGTCCGGGTAAAAACTGGTTAACCCACGCCTCCTGCAAAATCCCCGAGGGCTGCAGCTGCATCGCGAGGTGTCGTTGCCACCTGACGTGCATGCGGCGTCGCGTGTGACGTAAGCGGAGAATAAACTTTCGTCGAGTCAGCGACGTCTTCGGGGTCCTTCGTGTCGTCGTCATCGGCCAGCAACCTTGAAAAGTTCATCGCCGCCCATATGGAGAATCCGCGCGCCTCCCGAAACTCTCCAACGGCACTTCTGTGCCTTCGTGCCCCGGGGATTCCAACGATTTCTTCGAGAAACATCATTTCCAGAAGCCATTTTGGTCCTAGAAACCACGCCACTGTTTGGTACCACGTTGCAGAACATTTACAATTACTCTTTAACGATCGAAAATATTTAAGACACGAATCTTCTTGAGGATCATTTAAATTCGTGGTTAATATAAATTACTGAAAATTTAACGTTGCATTCAATCTGAACTTATTACATGAAAATCATTATCCATCAATGATATTTTTCCAGAAGGAGTCTGGACATTATTTTGCTTTCAAAACATCGTAGAAAAATATTAACAACGAGAATTCCTGGGTGCTCTATGACCCATATTGCATTTAAAATCGCGTGTGACACGTTACGATTTCACAGAAAGTCAGTTGAAAAAAGCGACCTCATTACGCGGAATTACAACACGCGGTGCATGACGTGATCCAATTTAAGCTCGGGAGGATTCCTTGCACGCGATCAGGAAAAAGGAGGCGGTCTAATTAAGTTGACAGTCACGTCCCGATGCCGAGGATTTTAACAATGTAGCTCAATCAACGAACGGAGTGCTCGAGGTTTACGATATTGGAAATCACGGTCATTAATTTACGGATCTGATCGAATAATATATTCATGTACGGTCAACCCTCGTACAACACAATTATGCTTCCTACTATTGTACTTTGGTATCTTTAAAAAATAATTTTGTACGTTTTCCATTAATAATGCAGGAGTCTTACAACTTTGTCAACTTTGTACTTTTCAGTCCTTCATCGCCATTTTAACCAATGTTACTACATTGCTGACATTTTAACGTTTGGACATTCTGTCTCCAGTATTTTTTTCGGCTCTCTTTTGCATGATGGCATCATTGTGCACCTCCTTGAAGCTGAAACGTTCTTAATCACTTCAAGGTTCGCCAATATGACGTCGTCATAATTTATGTTCCACTGTAGCAAAGGAATAAAAGAAAATTTGCATTTCGTCACTTTTAGTGGGTCAAGGTAGTCGTTACAATGTAGCGTAGGTGCACGGGAATCACTATACCCCTATTATTTATAGGCTATTGTTATGTATGTACAATACTGCCACCCTGAACCAAAAAGAATCATCTCTAGTGAACACTTAATTCTACTAAAATTTGTAAAATCGACTAAATTACTATTGTAATCACTTCTTAATTTTGCCTAGCTTCATCCTTGACACCAATTCGACTAACAGTAATTTTCTAAGAAATGTTTGCGACTGTTTAAAAGTCTACCGTTACCGAAGAGTATAGAAGAACAATTTTATAATCGATTCGACGAACAGAATGTTCAATGCATAATGCCGTTGGTCAATTAGTATTCTGTTCTTGACAGACTGTTAGCAGAACCGTCGGTATACGTACTTCCTGCAACGAAATCCTCGACGTCGAATCGATAATTTGGCACACGATTAACGCTATGGCCGCGACATCGCGAAGAATTCCTGTGCAAACGATACAGGGAATTCCGACGATTAAATTTTATGATGTACTAACGCACGGAACAAATACATTTCGATCGAAACGAAGGGTTTCCGTGTGTACAATTTACGAAAACCGGAGGATCGCGCGAGGCTTCCTCGTCGCAGGGAATTAGCACGACCTGCAAACTGCTGTGCTAGTTAGGATACTCGTTGAAATTGAAAAAAACCGCGCAATATTTTACAACCTGCAGTCAATTTGGCGAAGAAACACGAAACAAAATTGAAACAGAAAAATAAGAAATTTTGGCACGCTACAGTATTCATCAGCATTCACGAATACATAAAAAAATCTTACATAAATATTTTAAATATTATAAAATTAAATTCCAACGATTCAGTTTTGAACATTACGAGATATTTATAATATCGCTATGATGATGACTTTGCATCGTTCCCACAGAAACAATAAAAATTTTCCACGCCGCCATCTTTGTCCCAGTCGGAGCATCCTCCCTCGGACCTGTTGTACCGTGTGACGCGCGGAAATAATCTGTTGCAAGTAGCACGATGAGGCGAACGACACCGACGGAATGTTAATTCATCGGTAGACAAAAGTATCGCCGGGGACGGGGCAATTCCGGAGCTCGAATTGGCGTGTCGCGACGTGTGCCTCCATGATTTTATGCTAATTCCAAGCACCATGCAACACCTTGCATTCGAATGGTATCTTTGTCAATAAAACAGCGTCGATGCTAATCTCTGACGAATCTCGGGTGCGATTCGAAACGACGCCGGAAAGTCTCGTGATCGCTAGACCACTGGCCGCCATTGTTACATAATTATAAAATTTTAATCTCCAAGAAGGTCCACTTATCCATTTGAAACTTCAGGTTTAGGGGACGAAAACTATCGTGGATGAAATACTTATCTATTTGAGCCTTTGTTGCATAGGATTGTATAGTGCAAGACTGGAAAGATGGCACCTGAGAAAATTGACGAATATAAACCCTTATCTGCAAACCTAGACTAACATAAACGTTGTTGTTATTGATCGAACAGTGCTACAAAGAGAATAACTGTAGCAAGTGTCAACTTTTCAGCTTTGCACAGTACATGTACAACAAAGCCTCTTCCAAGAGACTCTTACAAACAAAATCGTTTTTGGACTGTAAAAATTAATATGTGGAAATGTTTGATGACAAATCTGGAGTTGAGAATACCAAATCCAACATGGCTGACCCAATCTAAGGAACTGTATAAGTACCATTGAATATTTATTTCACCCTCCCTTCGAGAAAAAAAAACACCAGGACCCAGGACGTTAAATATTACTGTCACTCTTATTTTTGTCGTGAATATACGCCCAACGCCTTCTTACACCGACAGTAGGAAGCAAGTACATACATTAGGAAAAGAAAGAACGCGACAGACGTTGTCAGCAGGACGTGTCGTTCAATAAAAGGATCTGAAAGCTCTGGGAAGCATTAAACAGACGTGTACATTGTACGTCGAGTTTAGCTTTCGTGTGGGCGCATAAAAAGGCGAATTCTTTTCGTAACGACACGTCCCGTCGTATATCGGAAGGATTTTTACGGGCACAACGACCTGTCCAGACCTAACCTGCTATACGTGGCGCGTTCGAACGATAACGTTCGCGCTACCGTTTCGTCTTATCGGTTTCACGGTTGGCGCGTGGTACCGTTTCATCCACATTTGCATAGAGCCTCGTGCGGTCGCTATCAAGGACCATTCGAGTAATAAGTTTCGCGAGACTTTCGGAATAAATCTCTACACTTTTCGTTTCGACCACGGACCCATCGCGATATCGCGAGGATAGCCAAAGTCAACGATCGAGCGGACTGTCGAACGCAAAAACGAACAATTTTCACTATATTTATATTTTCGTAAAATTCGAAATTTAAAAATTTAATTCAAAAGCAATTTAATTAGGAATTACTATCTTTTGTTTCGGAGGAGTTAATAAAAATAAGGAACCCCGAAATATTCTGATTATTCGAACGCAATTGCGCTGGGTCAAAAAAGAAATTTTGAATTGCATTTATAGCATCGCGTGTTTGCAAATTAATTATTCGGTATAGGAATAATTTGTCATTAAAGAAAAGATGTTTAAGTTCGAACGATGAATATTGAACAAAAATTTTGTTTCTCCGTTACACCTCGCCGCAGACGAATAATTTATGTAGTAGGGACACGCAGGATGATGGCATTCAGATTACTCGCAGTAGCTGCGGCCAATTGACAGCGCGAGTGATGAAAAACACGCGACCTCAAACATATATTGCCCTTTGTCCATTCCCATTTGGAATTCTTAAGAGTGCACGCTTCTCCTCTGCATTCGTTTTTTCGCCTTAAAGGCGAGAACACCAGACAACAATAAGATGAAGAGTGCTCGGTCGATTAAAGTGGCGGTGAAGACGATAAAAATACCAAGTACCTAGCAATTACATCTGCAGGTAAGCAAGTGAGTAGTAATGGCTACGAACCATCCAGAGAAAATGATCTTTCTTCCATATTTTAACAAATCTATCACAATTCCCTACCAACTTCTACACCATGAATATTTCCCATGTCTCGAATTTGAAAAGTTCCCATTGAAATGGAATTGGAAAAAAACAATACGAAGTGATTGAAAAATTAACAAAAATAGTACTGATCGAGTAGGGATCATTCAATTTGCGTGTCCTCAATGATTATACATCCTAAAGTCATTTTTTCTCGAGAAAACATCAATATTCAAGCCATTCTTCCACCAACGCGACGCAGCGCCATCTACAAGCACGGATTAAGTTCCAGTTGCTTCGACGCTTGTTTTTCTCAATTACATCGTCGTAAAATTTCTACTTCTTTTTCACTATTACATATTTCAGACATAAAACGTATAAACTAATTAACTATTATATCTATTAATATAACCAAAATTTTCTTTCCCCCTACGTTCAGAACTAAATCACCGAGTATCTAAAACAGAATATATGTTTCCTGGAACTTGTTTATTTGTTCGTGCTGGTTCCATTAACGAGTCGAACTTGCATTTAGAGTTCCAAGGCGTGTTGTATATTAAAACTCGCTATTATAATTTTAACTCGAATAAGAAGTAGCTCGTACACGTTTCTATCGCTAGATACGCCATGACAGCTTTGTGGGTACGCAAAGCCGAGACGCTTGGCTTTTGCGGCTACTAATGGAAGATGTTCTCTGAAAAAAGGAGGGTTTCGCGCAACACCTGCTCCATCTTCCACTTCAATCGCTTTGCTTAATTGGTTCGATGTTGGGCGAAGAGTTCTTAGAATTTTAATAAAGTTTTGCAGACAACCGTGATCCTTGATATTTAAGTAACTTTATCGTGGATCAATTAAAAGCAATAAGACAATAATTTTACTTCGGATTCTCGCTCACGAATACCAGCGAAACTTAAATATTCAAAAGAACCTTTCCGAGTGGAAGGAAATGGCGTCAAGGGAAGATAACAAATCATTGAAAACTCTGATAATATTTAAAAGACAGCAAACTGTAATTTCTCACACGAATTTCGATGGAAATTTGACTTTTTCGGAAGACAGAACTATGCATAATTAGAAACTGAAAGTTTGTAGTGCAACATCAAAAGACAGAGTACCATTTCTGTGACGTTTTCGAATCGAGATACACGCGGTGTAGACAATTTTTCAACCTTTAAACGCGTTGGATCCCCTTGCTGTCCCATAATTTGTCTCCCTTTCGACATTTTACGGTCTTTTTTGTCGAAATCTGAGAAGAGAAATCGATATGACCTCGCGCCAAGTCCAATTAAATGGACGAGGTTCTCGGTAAGAAGCCGATGACCGCTGCAGGGATGGGATTCCCAGTACAGCAGGGTTAACCTTAGAAACGAATTCCTACTGTTCGACCACGGTCCCTCCTTACGTTCGCCTAATCGGAGGGAATAACCATACAATTTCTCTCAGGTAGCCGGAAAATAAACTGGTAATGGCAGCAACGACTTACGAGAACCTTTCGGCCATTGCGTTTAGTTATTACTCTAAATCTCGACGCTTACTAACATTACTATATCGCCATTAGGGATAATAACAAAAAAAGGCTCCAAAGTGAAACACTGATTTTTTAAAAAATTGAAATTAACGACGCTTTCGGGAACCATCAATTTTTTATGAGATATTCAATATTGAACTTGTTTATGTTAGACAAACTAATAAATCTCGAAACTTTATTTCTATTTAGAATTTCTAGAGTGAGACTGGAATGCTCGACATCTCGATTTCTCCTTCTCGTTTCGGTTCTAGATCCGTCATTTTGAGAACGATCACCGTACGAAAACAGTCGAATTTATCGCGAACGAAGAACGATGGATCATCATCGTCATCGTATTCATGCGAGAACGGATCGTGAGGTGCGCGAAGGTGCGGTCAGCGGTTTAACGTGACACTAATGAGCAGAACGGCCAGTCCCGCTGTAATTGGTTAGTTAGCACATTTATTTCATATGAAACGCCGAGTGAAAAATGCGAAGCGCGTGCGTCCTAATTGGCGACCGTGCCATTCTCGGTGTGAATCGTGAATCGATCGATCCGCACGATATCGAACCGTTGCCTCGCTGGTGACCGAATAACGTTGCCCTTAACCTTTTCAGACGTGCAATACATTGTACTGTACGTAGAATTTAAGATTAGTTTTCAGTAAGAAATAATTCATTTTTTTAAATGAAGAAACCGACCCCCCCAAAAAAGCTCAAACATTCTTGCAAACTGTTACACGTTTTAGTTCGTGAATTGTAATTTTGTATTCCGTCGATAAAAATTGTTCTGTTTACCAACAATTGTACAGAAAGACACGGATAACAACAGGAAATGACTCTCTCCATAGCATGACTGATTATTTCAATTACTGCCAACTTTCTCTGTAAACGAAAGTCATGTCAGTCTTAT
Organism: Colletes latitarsis; assembly: GCF_051014445.1. Classification (NCBI taxonomy): domain Eukaryota; kingdom Metazoa; phylum Arthropoda; class Insecta; order Hymenoptera; family Colletidae; genus Colletes; species Colletes latitarsis. The sequence continues at coordinate 15,572,482 of NC_135140.1, forward strand.
TTTTGCTCGAGTAGCTCATGGTGAAAAGTTGATTAATAACTCGTAGATTAATTTAGAGATTTAATGGCAGGTAGACTTTCTAGACAGTATGTTGATAAACATACGGTTGTTTTTCACCTGGCCGTGATAGAATTTATTGATCTAGGTAGATCGTTTTCCGCAACGAACTAAATCATAAACCCAAAGCCAGTATTAATACCTGTCTCTGGCTAACGTTCTTATTAACGGTACACGAAGATCTTATCTGCAACGAATCACTGGAATTTCAATCTCTATTTTCATTGGTCTCGTCAAAAATTACAATCAGAATTGCAATTCTAAATGATCTACAATAACTAAAAAGAATATTCGTGTTTACGAAAGTAAAAATATAAATTAAAAATGTAAAGTTGGTTACTAAAGTAGTGTAATACTCGTACAAGAATAAGACGAGCTAGAGCATGATCCCCGAGTACTATAAGAACGTAAGATCAAGTATAAGACGCGTTCATGGATAAAAACTATGTACAACATGGCAAATGTGTAAAACCATTTACAGAGTTTTATCGTGAAAAACAAACATTCCACGGTCTGTATGTCTGTGAACGTTTAAGGAAGTTCCTCTTTTTCTAAATGCGGAGAAACGCGTGATGAGAGGGTAACATTGAATACTGTTGGTAAACGCGAGAGAAATTGAATCAAATCATAAGTCGTAAAGAGCAGTAAAGTTCATAGCCTCTGTTTAACCTGCTAAAACTACGTATTGGAATGTTTCTAATACTCCCAATAATTCTAGTCCTCGCGAAACTCTTGAGTAATGCACTGCTACAAATTTTACTGCTTCTAATACTTCCAGTTCTTCCAACACTCACAAACCTCCTAATGCTTTTAGCTCTCATACTTCTTCCAACACTTCTAACTTTCGTAACACTCCTGGTATTCTATTTCCAGTACTCAAAATACTCTTGGAACACATTTTTAATACCTTTAATACATCTAGAGCTACATTGTCATTTTCATGTCACTCACAACATTAACAACAGGTTAGAGAAATTAATACACGAGGCAGTGAGACAGATATTAGATTTTCGTTAAAGAATTTTTTTCTCGAAAATACGTAGGATTTCGGGGGTATGTCTATTGACCAAAAATGCTCATAATTGACCCCTGCAACTAAATATAATTTTTTTACAACGATTTGAAATGTTTTAATTTTGTTGAAAAATTTCACACCTACTCGAATTTTTTTCTCGAAAGTGGATAGGATTTCGGAGGTATATCTACTGACCAAAAATTATTGTAATTGACCCCTGCAGCCAAAAATATTTTTTTTAGAACGATTTGAAATTTTTTTTTTCGTCGAAAAATTTAGGCACCTACTCGATTTTTTTTCTCGAAATTGAGTAGGATTTCGGGGGTATGTCTGTTGACCAAAAATGATTGTCATTGACCCCAGAATCTAGAAATAATTTTTTTAGAACGATTTGAAATATTTTTTTTTCGTCGAAAAAATTAGGCACCTACCCCCTGTCGATTTTTCTTAGTAAATTCGTTTTTCATTTGTAATAAATTTATTTGACGCTCTACAGATATGTTGTCTAATACTTTTTTGTAGGTACCCACGGGCTCTACTCTAGAAAAAAATTTCATTGAAATATATTCACTATTGTAAGAGTTATGGCTGTTTGAAAATTTGACCACTTTTATAGGGTTTTTCAAACTTTTCGAGGTTAAAGAACAATTTTTCAAATATTTTTACAATTTCTACATATTCTACACTAAAATACGCGTCGTTTGCTTTTTTAAACGTTAAAATCGTCCAATCCGTTCAGGAGTTATGGTGTTTTAAAGATACGCATGAAATTTCGGGGAACGATTTCTGACCTGAAATTAGATTTTACATAAGAGACCTGGAACAATGTTTGAAAACGATTATTTTCTCTGTAGATCAAAATTTCACGTTACACGAAGCACCGGAACTAGCATCGTTACTATCTCGGGGACATAATTTATGGTCGAAAAGATTGATTTCGTTCGCATTCTGAACGTCGCTCAGAGCCATTCTTTGCGACTGCTCGCGGTGCACCTGTACCGCTCGCGGCTGAAGAGACAAACGCGTGAAATAATTGTTGCACTCTATTACGATTCCTCGTCCCTGACCTTGGGCCCCGTAAAAGTCCTTAATCGCGCATTCTGCATCTTCATACCACTTTCCATCGTCCCTTGCGCCGATTCTCTCCCTCCCCCCTCCCTCCCCCCTCCCCCCACCACCATCACTCGATCGCGGCCAGGCGTCCAAGCGAGCTTTGTCTTCAGAGAGAAACACCGATGCCGCCACACCCTGGCTCACCGGGTAATAATAATTGTTTGCGCGCTTACATCTAAAATGGCGTCCTTGTCCTTGCAAGGCTGCGCTCGCGCCGCGGCGGCTACGCTTCTTTCCGACGATCCGGCAGCCAGCACACCGTGGGAAGATCGTCGTTGCGCGATCTCGATGGACCCACCGGCTCGCCTTGACTGATCCTTTCCACAGATTAGTACGCTATCTCGCGTACCTACTAAACGCGACCGCGGTAAATATAGAATTAAATGGACCGAGACATCGCTACCGACGGTATTAATAAACTCGACGTTTCACGTATCCTTGCTTACGCGTGCAGCGACCTTCCATCCGTTTCTAGGATCAACAGATTCCCCGGAATCCAGAATTCGGTCTCGTTCGGTCGCACAAACGTTACAACTACTATCGGAATCGAACTACTGAACCGAATCTCCGGTATTAGGTGGCCATTTTGTTTTCTGGCAATTGGAATCTACGTAACCTAAACTTTGTCGTAGTATTTACTCTTATAACTTTGTAGAAAATAAGTCCTGTACTGATTAAGTTTCTGTGGAACTTTCTATGACGCCATCTTGCTTTTGAGCAATTGCGAACTGCATAACCTATACTTTAGAGTGCGATATCTAACTTGGGATCCGTTGTAGTTTACCATTCTTTGCACTAAACTAATGTCTAATCGTTGCTTGGATGTTAATAGGCTAAATGGTTTATTAAAATGTATTTTTTAAAAAAATAACACGTACGATGCGACTCCTTTCGAGACACAACAACCACGATAGGGGTCTCAATGGTCCCGATTTCTTATGCATGCCCAAGGAATCTTGTCCAACAAGCCATAAAGAAATATAACGGTCAAATAAATGCTACTATAATGCATTGCGAAGCTACGGGAGCCCAGCGACTTTGTACTCATAAATGTTTATCAAGATGAGCTGTGCTGGTTTTGCCTGGCCCATTAGCAGCGCCGTTTCGATGCTTTGAATATCGCGATGGCCTGCCGGGCAACGTAATTTTCTAGAAGAACGAACCGTTCGAACGAACTTTTCTATAAAAATATTCTAAAAATCACGAGTACAAGTAATTCAAAAACTGTACCCGAAGCGTCTCGCGTTTCTCGATGTGGCAAGAAACTCGATTTCCACGTCGTTGTTACGCGCCATGACACACGCAATCAACGAACAAAAGAGTGTGATTCTCGTAAAAAAAAAAAAAGCGTCGCGAAAGAATCGTGCGAACTCGTATCACTCCCAACTATGACGCAATCGAGAACGCCCGTTGTTCTCGCGGGGATCTGTTCGACAATGAAACTCAAGGTCGTTCCACTTTCCAAGCTTCCCAGGAACCATTGTCGTTCCTTCGTGATTTTTATTATCTGGTAGCGTGCATCGCGAATTGAAAATAGGAGGATAGCGAATAAAACGATACAATTAAATATACATTTAGCAAAATGGGCCATGTACCATTTCCCTTTAGTGTCGGAGATAACTGTATAAGGGAAGGCAACGCGAGGACGGGTTTCACAGGCGCCATAAAGTTTTACTTTGGATCATCTTTTATAAGGATCCTGTTTCTCTTTGTGCATTTGTTGGCGGAGGCTACTTTTTAAGGCGTTACAGCCGTATCATTAAAAATTCAGGGTATTGAATTATCCCTGGGCGCTGGGAATATTCAAAAATATATATAAGACTTTTAAAAAATAAAAAATTTCTTTACCAAATAGTATCTGTGCTATAAATAAATATTCTAGTCTAGGCAGGATAAGTACCCTTGCAATTATTGTTTTACAGCAGTTGCTATGTGATTAGCACAACCAACTGCATCATTTGTCTAATACTCTATGATTTTAGAAGACTGGTGAGAGGTTGGTAATTGGTTACGATAATTTACTAAGAATCTTCTCTTTCGATTCGAGTAAAATCTCCTTTTGTTTGGCGTGTCGAGCAATGCAAAAACCGCGACTACTCGACTCCAACCACGCATGCAATTCTCCGGCTAATTCGCCGGTAGCGAACAGTATCAGCGTTCTTGTACGCTGTCAAACTATTGATACTCGTAACCGGAGACGCGTACACGCAGCAACTTCACTTACCACACCCGATTACGTTTCCAGAGAAACTATTAAGGGCGGTTCGCCGCTGTCGGAGACTGAACAGCTCCCCGAACACAATGGAACCTGTATTGAATAAGCCCACTTCTCGTAGGTCGGCCGCGCATAGGCGCGTATTCTGTTAGCCTGTACTCCAGGCAAAGTTCGCCAAGCGATGCTGGTAGTACGGCCACTGACAGTGGTACGTGTAGTGGAGGCGGCTCGATGCAAGTTGCGAGCGTGTTAGTGTCAGCGGGCCTCTTACGCTCCGCTCAGTCACGCTGGGCTCAGTGACTTCGCGTCCGCCGGTTCGATCGGTTCTTCCCCGGAGTCTGCACAGCGCCTCCGCGACGACTGTGACCCGTGCATCGAAAAAATTCTTTGGTAAACCTCGCCTCCTCCACCTGGGCCTTCGACGGATCGGGTACTCCTGCGGAAAAGAGAAAATTTTTTTAGTCATAGTCCTGGTGACCGATCCTAACATCGGTTAGGATGTTGCACGTGCCTCGTGGGCCACTGCAGCTTCAGACTCCTTGAGATTCGAACGTTCTGGCATCCAGGACTACCGGAATGCAGTCGAGACCCAGGAGTCTGAAGGTTGGCGGTTACGTGCCCCTTCGAGAGTTCTTGGATACGAGGAGATAAAACCCAGCTACATTAAATCATAAACGCCACGGGAATCGAACCGCGGGGCACCTCTTTCCCGTAGAGAGAAGGAACAGTTGGACGAACCAGCGGATCGGGTGCCATACGACGATCCGTCTTTCCGCGGAATCTTTAATTACCCCGTGGTTCCATCGTCGAAATCGCGACGCAATCGACCGAGTCAGCTGCTCGGGGAGAATGACGCAACGGTTGTTTCTCCCTGGAATCTTCGCGCGAGAGGAAAAGATGATCGTTCGACGCGACCGGTGCAACGTCCACGGCGGACAGTTCGCGAAGGACACCAAGGCGTTCAAGAAAAGAGTCGACGCGGTGCTAAGGATTCGTAACGCCAGAGATTGAACGACCCCGATCCATGTTTCGCAAGGACGCTCGGTCGTACCGTGATCCTTGGTCTCACTGCGTGCTGTTGCCCGCGGTAACAGTCAGTGTACAGTGAATGAACCCTAGGATTGCACGATCCTTTTCAGGTGGAATCGTGATAGTTCGTATTCTACGACCGCTGAGTGGAAAGTGACAACCACGGCCAGACACCGGCAGTGACACGATCGAGGAAAGTGTTCCGAGCTAATTGCCGAGTTCCCGTCCCGGATAAAAGAAAAGAAAAAGTGTTTGTTCCAAGTATACGCGAGATCCGTTCCTGTGAGGTTGAACGTGTCGTTCCGATAAGTCTTCCTGTGCGGTACCAGAAGGTTTCTCCGTGTAGCTGGTCCCTAGACTCTGTCTAGGTTTAACGATGCGCGATAGTGCCAGGGGACAGGTCTCGTTTCCGATCTGGCCGTAGAACGCGCGATCAAAGTGCGCAGAACAATGTCGTCGCACGGTGAGTTCTCGACGATGTCCAGCGAAGAGGTGCCCTCGCTGCCAAAGTCCCTGCCGAGTTCCAGGGAGGCGACAGCCGAGGGTAGTTCCAGTTCCAGCGGCAGTTACATGCCCCTTCGAGAGTTCCTCGATCGATTCTCGTTGCCCAGAGTGGTCAGGCTCGAAGGCACTAGTGGCAGACCGGTGTTGCTCTATAAGCAGCAACAGAAATCGCTACGAGTCACTGCTACCTTATTGATACATCGGTATAGGCACGACGTCAAGGTGGGACCGGAAATAGTCATCCCAGAGGGTTATCCGGGTAAGTCGCGAGTAAATTCCTTGAATAAAACTGCCTTGAGCATCTGTAGAGTTGATCGTTTCGGAGAAAAATTCTTTTCCAATTTCTGTGGAACGATGACGCAAGTTTTGGAGAACCACTTGCGAGGTATTGACTCTTGATCGTCTCGGGGAGTCCATTTTGATCCAAATCTGAATTTTATTACTTCATATTCCAGGACAAGGTTTCCAATTGAACTTGTGCACTCTTTTTTTAGTATTTTCTGTCGTTTTTAAAACTCACTTGTTATTTATTAAAAACTAGCATCGCACGACGCTGAAATGACCTGGGAAATGAACCTAGTTTTTCTTATTAAAATGGCTATCTAAATATGGCTGTATTCTATTATTCTATAATTTTTTTTATATCGAAGCATATATAATTTACTTCTCCCTTTCCCTTTTTAACCTCGAGTTGCAAGTTAAATGAGAATAGCATGAATATTCGCACTATAAATCTCATAAATCTAATATTCTGCACCTCAAAGCAATATGTATGCTTTCACCATGTAATTTCTTCAATTCAACACGCTAAGAGTGAGAAGGATTATGCTCGCCGTGCTTAATTAATTCTCCAGAGAACTCGTTTAAATAGTATGCCCAGGACAATTCTACGATCCACCATATTCGAATCTGAAGCATATTAGTGACCGTATACCTTCTATGTCTGGAGTATATAATCTGGTGAACACATAGGGTAGAAATAGGCAAAATTTTATCCAAAAAATAAAAATTTACTCGATCGTAACATCATTTACAAAAAGCAAATTCCAACAGCTTCAAAAATTTTCTTATATTCTTGTTTTAAACATGGAAAACTATTTCGAGAGCATTAAGTTTACTAACAAAAACATAACAAATAGGCTCTACGTTTCCCGAAAGAAAAAAGAATATAAATTACTACTAGTTTGATTATGCATTTTAACCATGACTTCATAAATTATATAAGCGAGAAAGATTACGTTCGTTATATTTAATTAATTCTCCTGAGAACTTGTTTATATAGTCTGCCCAGGATAGTTCTACCTACCGTGCTCAGACCTAGATCATGTTAATGACTATACACCTCCTATTCTTAGTATCTGTAACCTCCTGTTCATTGTAAAATATTTAATTCTATAAATGAAAATTTTATTCTCACTTAACGAGTAACGGATTAGGATTAACCGTTATATTTTATTTGTACGAAATTTCTATTCAAATTTGAGAAATTAAATATTTCTTAAAATACGATATAAAAGAAAATAATCATCTGGTATTCGACAAATTTTACATATATCGAAACATACGAATAAAAGTCGCAAATAATACGCTTCTACTTTTATTTAACCCCTTAACGCTCATATTTTTCGGGTTAACTAAGAATGATCAGTTTTTCTTTATAGGGTTTGTTTCTAAAAATGCAGTTTTTATTAATTACAATGTTGAAAACAAATATTATCATCCCCTAAACTGTTGGATTAAACAAACATCGTTTTTCAAAGCAGTCAGACAAGTTAGGGAGGGGTTAAGCCCTCCCTAACTTCCTATTCGTCAAACCGCGCGGAATCTTCTTCCCAATTTTTAGAAGCGATATCGGAGCGCGCGAAACCTGTTCCTAGCCAAATAGTTGAAAAAAATACATAGGAAAAAAAGGGGAGGAGGGTTGGTTATAGTTGACAGTGAACCATAATCGCCGACAACCAGCGGTTAGCTTTTAATGGGCCCGGTATCCGGTAGACATTTTCAGAAAAACGTAAATTATGTCCAGCAAAGCAAACGGGAACGGTTGTGATAACCAGCTTAGATCACTGAAACTGGTTATACAGTGCACTCCGCGAAAGAGTCGGGGGCCTCATGGTGGACGCTAATGCTCCGCCGGCGAGAACTCGGTTGCACTATCGGGGCCCCCGTCCCTTTCCTTTTGAATCGTAAACCACTTTGTAGGGCAATAAGTTGCAAAACTGGCCCTGACCACGGTCGCCGTCGACCTCTTCCAGACGATATCTTCGCGCGAACCCTTTATATTGGTTTTCTGACATCTGAAACGGAAATTACGAGGCAATAAAATGGGGTAATGCGGACCTATTAGTTCGAATGGGCGAGAGTAAAGCAGAGAAAGTTTAAGACCGCGATGGCTGTTCGTCTGACCAGCAGTTCCATAACGATGTCCGATTTCTGAAAAAGATGACCGGGCGCAGGGGCCCCGATTTACTAACGTTCGAACACGAACAAGCTCGAACGCGGCCTTTCCGACTTCGATAATGTCAGGACTAATGCACCGACGTCGTCTATTAACTCTTTAAAACGCTAATTTTTAGAATAAAATACCCCCACGTTGCAGAACCATTTTCTAGTTATTTTTATTTTTCACTATTGCCTACAGAGTTAAGGTTGGACTGCCAGTAACTTTAAACATTTTCTTTTGCAAACAAAAATAATTTAAAATGTACTGTATACATTTTAACTGAAATGAGGCATTTGTTTGACAAAATGGCCACCCACATAAAGAGTTACAGAATCGTTTACTTCTTCCAGTAATAAATTTTGTTTCGCACGATAAAGGATCTACTTAATATGTGTGAAAGATTTGAAGATTCATCGATCCATTCTTTAGATATCATGGCAGCCATTCAAAACAATAGACTGCAGGAAACACGCAATAACTTGAGTAATAATAAAGATTATTACACAAAAATTATATCGTGTTGCCTTGAAAAATTTTAACAATACTTGTACTGTAATTATATAATTCTTTGTTTTAAAAATCGACACCTCCAAATATCTCCTTGAGTTGGTCCAATGAACAGCTTTGGAAATTCTCTATAAATCTCCCAAAGTTGAGTGGGCATGATAGTTAGCGTACCAGCCTGTTACTCGAGTTGCGACACAACTCGGGTGTTATTGAAACGACGCCTATCCGATTAACCTGTTGATTCGATCGACCGTGATGAAAGGAGGTTGCAACGATCGCGTCACGCGCAAAAAATCCTGTTACGAATTTCGTTTTTATAATCGTCGCGTGATTCATCGGGAAAAAGTGTTACGTTGCAACACTTTTACTATTGGCGTCGGTCAATCGGCCCACGTCCCTTGTTTACGCGAACGAACCGTGAATGAATCACTGTTTTTAGATACTCGAACGACGATAGGTTCACAGCGGAGTGGCGCACTGACCTTTCCATCTGGAATATAAATTGATTCATAGAGTAAACATGGTTTCGCGCTGTGCCTCGTAGGAAGCGTACGAAATTCGTGGAAAGTACAGTTTGATGCATTGGAAAATTTTTATACGTACCGTGAAAGTTCCTCGGTGCGCATGCGCTGACCTTTCAAACTGAAATGAAGCGTAGCCCACAATAAAAACGACAGTTTCACTTCCTGCCTGTCGTTTGGAATCGTATTATTAATTTTCTCATGTAAACGAGCAGCTAGTTGTTATGTAGAAAATGGAGATGCTCGGTATCGAGTAATTATTGAAAATCTGCGTAGCACAAAAGAAAATAGAAACTTTTGTGTATCGTCTCCGAGACGTACGCTCCTACACGTGCTGTTGTAAATTATTCCGACAGACGATCGTTATCACCGCCAATAAGGATGATCATTCCGTAAAACCTACAAGCACGAGACAAGTTGGCCTGCTCCAATTTATCGTAGCAAATAGTGCAACACACGCGTCTAAGCGAACTTTACGGCTCGCTCGTAAATATGCGATCCGTGCTGGTCGATGGAGGTTATATCGAACAAGCACTAACAGTAAATTGACTAAGGAAACATTATTTAACGCCTACGAATTCGCTATAAGTGCCGCACAATTCACGATGAGCCTCGAATGATAAAAATTACCGGGGCCCGTGCCCACGTGACATCGGATCCATTCATTCCTGCCAGACCGTTCGACGTCTTCGCGACATTTAGACGCCGAGATGGGCAAAATTATCTGGTCGAACGTTTCGAACAATGAACGAAGGATAAACCTGTTATTCGTTCGATTTGTATTTAAACGATCACAGAGAAAGAGATAGACAAAGTGTTGATATTTGTATTGAAAAGATTGCATGACTCACATAACCTCGAAAACAGTTGAATCCTACAGTCTTGGGTCGGTCCTCGTTGAGAATGCACATCTTCCGTTAGGGCGATGAATCCACTTCAACTGAACACTCACTATGGTTTCACAGACGTTTAAAAGTATTTACAGACGGAAATGATACTAGTATCTTACGACGCGACGCGTCGACAACAGAACGCGCGCGAGCAATGCAAGAAGAACCGCGTGATTGGTTCTCGCCACCAGAGCGCGTGACCAGTAGACGCACAGCGCCAATACCGCGAGTTTCAAACGCTAACATATTCATAGAATAAATATGGTACATCGAGAGTGTTTTGTTTCTAATTTCTCTATGGGAATTTTATACGTGGGGCACGAACCAAAAGAGGTTGGGAGACACTTTACCCTGTGGATGCACATTACGTAAAAGTTCCTCTTTCCCAACGAGTTCCAAAAATGGCCATTTTCAAGCATTGTCCTTTACAGTCGGTTGGCGTACGCTCGTTCGGTGAAATTGATTTCTTCGTATTTCGTAGGCTACTTTCTTTCGCCGTGTAACACGGGACGCGGAGATCCGCGTTTCCTTATACCTCAGGTGGTTTCATTAGGCGAATCGATCTCACGTCGGGCCAATCAGCCAGCGAGGACTCTTTGTGATTCGCGTGCAGCAAGAAATTCTCAGGTGCTGGCAGCAAATAGAACGCGGGTCTCGATCCCTGAGTAACTGTTCCACCGGCCACTTTTCCTTCTGCGTCATCGTGGAATTTCAACCGGCCACGATCGGTTCCGTTCCGAGCCGTACACTTTCGTCACCCGACTAATCTCATTTGTCCGACGCACGTGCATAAAATGCGCGATCGACGCTGCCCGATCCGAATCCGATTACATCCAACTTCGCGCTACTCGGACGGACGATTCCTGCTGGGTCATTTCGAAGGGTTCGCGACACCGAACCCCCCGGGACTTAACATTTTTAACCCCTAACGATCGACGATCTGATCGTAGTCAATTTTCAAAGTTGTTCCACAGTTATTTCGTAAAGTATTTCGTGTGAAAAATAAATTGATACATTTCCAATTGAACGACTCGTTCGCCAGTTCAAAAAACAAATTCGCTGATATTACGTGCGCCATATTAAATTGATTTAGAAACGGATCATTTATTTTTCGTTTTCATTTTCATTTGTAGATACCTTGCACAATAACTTTGATATAACTGTTTGAAGATATTAATGGAACGCCAACAAATAAAATATACGTATAGGCATTATCTTTCATTAGAAACTAATAGCTGCTAATCAGGACTATGGTTACGACGAAAGTTTATTACTTTGTAAATAGTGCCGTAAAACCTGGAAGAATGTGGCGGTGATGAAACCTGAAATGTAGTGTTATGGCTGTAAAGTGACGTGACTCGTAAAATAATTAAAAGTCAGTAAAGAAGTTATTTTACCATCTGCGGGGATTCTTCACGGAACTAATGCCAACGTTCGCGGGGCATAAAAATCATGATGTGCTTAGAGAAATAAAGGACGTAACCGAGTCTATATTTGCTGGATATTTAAACAAACCACTGGAGTAGAACAATTGCAAACACTTGTAAATAGTCTTTTTCAACAAATATCGAGATTAAAAATAAACTTAATTTCAAAAGGCTATTACTTCGAAAAGCTACTTTTGTGTCAGAAAAATTCATCAAAGTCAGACTTCCCAGTTCGCGAATGCTACGTGGTAGCAAAAGGAAGACACGCGAAGAATAAAGGAAGACCACGAGGCACAGTGAACAACAAAGTGTACACCAGAAGCACGCTTGTACCCGCCATAAATCAATGTAATCAGCTTACGACGGGCAGCAAAAAGTTCTAAACATTTTTATCGCAACGAGGGAACGTTTTCCCGGACACACGCAGTAACCAGTGGAACAAAATGAAGACGTTCGAAAGGCGCAAAAAAAGGACGTCGCTGATCCCCGGGACGTATCCTGAATGAAATCGCATGAAACACCGCGAACGAATGGATCCTGCGGCAACCACGGATGCCTCCTGGACGCTACTTATGAAATTGTAATGACGGCTGAACGCCGATCGGCAAGGACGATGCATCGATTTTAATTTCACCTGAGGAGCCGGGGCTGCCGTTTGCCTCGCGACTCCGTCCACGAGAGACTTTGCTCGAGAGAAAGAGAGAGAGAGACCGCTGATTACTGTTCGAATCGGTAGTAAAAGGTAGGGGAAAACGGAATCTTTGTCGAGGGAACTTGAACCTTCAACCGGGATAAAATTACCGAGGAAGATTCAACCGTGCATCCGATTCCAGGGACTGATAGCGACGATGGACGATATCGCACAAATCACCGGCTCACTTAACTACTATTCGTGCAAACCCTCGGCTACGACTACGGGCTCCAGTTTACAGTAATTTATTAGGCGTGTAAACCTCCAGCTCTCGCCGGGGTCGACGGCCTCGTTCCTCTCATCAGGAGACCTTCGACTCCCTTGCATTTTTTTCCCCCCCTTCGCCGCGACGACGTTGAAATGCGTTCGTCGAAGAATGCCAAGTTTTGCGGAACTTGTACCGGGGAATTATCGAGCAGGGTAGAAGAGCGAGAGACTCGTTTTGTAACGACAGGGCAAGAGGAACGATGGCCCGCTCAGTTGTTTAAAAAAAAAGTGCATTGCAAGCAGGGTCAGATCAATACCAATCGACTATAGGTAGCTTTTTCTTGGATTTTATAGTTTAATATTAATATTGACATCTACGAGTTTGAGGTATATTGTGAGTAATATTTGACAGTATTTTTGCAATCTTTTGAAGAGTCAATTGGTGTCCCTAAAGGCTCAACATAAAAATAACTAGCTGTTCTAGTGGTTCCCTCTTAGGATTTGTCTTTAACTACACTTTCTAAACCCTACAAAATTTTAAAGATACCCCATTTGGTATCAGAAAAATATTTTAACATACTTCCATTTGTTGAGAGCTTGCAGAAAAACTCTAAGAAAACAAATACTTCTAATTTAACTTCTAAAGTTAAAAATGTATTATTAATCTCTCCAGTACCAAAATAATATGAAATAATTAGATTACTCAACGATGGAAACTATAAATTTGATATACCATCGTGAGAACAGAAAATTAGAACACACTGAAGCTTATCTTACGCCATACAATTAATGTATATTATGTGTACACACTATTGATACGTGTTACATATTTATACATTATTTATATGCACGCTGATAGTGTATTTATTTAATCTAGAAAAGAAGCAGCTCAATTAATAAAAGTGGCTACTAACATTGATTACAACAAGAACCGATAAACCAAACATGAAAAAATACTTAGCGAGATTACACTCATGCATTCATACATACACTAACTGTTACTTCGCAACAGCGATGTCAAGGAGCCAACGGATGTAGTTATTCATAGTTCAGACATTGGAATTTTCGTTTATAGCTACATATCACGAATGCAATCCGTTAGACAGAAATTTTCCGGTTTTATCTGCATATTCCTCAGATTCGTGTCTTTTATGAGTTTACGACTAACGAGACCATTTGTACGGTGCATATGGAATTTCTGTGCATAACAGGCAATGTATCGCGTACCCAACGCAGCAATTCCCGTTTTCAAGTGAAACTTTTTACATTTGGTTCGAGTGACAGAATCATTGTGGGGATAAAACTCTACGTTAGCACGTTGGTACAGTACGACCCGGATATATGAAACAATCTCTACCTCTATATGTGAAATGGAGCAAATTTCATTCGTTAAAGAAAATCAAAATTTGTATTTTTGGCATTATATCGTCATGAAAGTATTATGAATGGGTTTCTAAGACTTCCGTGATTAAAACGAGTACAAACACGACTTTATTCCGACTATAATTAATTATATAGGGTGTTCGGCCACCCCTGGGAAAAATTTTAATGGGAGATTCTAGAGGCCAAAATAAGACGAAAATCAAGAATATCAATTTCTTGACTGAGGCTTCATTAAAAAGTTATTAACAATTAAATTCAAAAATTTCAAATCATTCTGGAAAAATTATTTTTGGTTGCAGAGGTCAATTACAATCATTTTTGGTGAACAGACGTACCCTCGAATTCCTAACCAGTTTCGAGAAAAAAATTCATTACTGGCGGAACTTTAAACATTAATAACTTTTTAACATAGCTTCAATCAACAAATTGATATTCTTGATTTTCGTCTTATTTTGGCCTCTAGAATCTCCCATTAAAGTAGGTTTCGTATCTTTTATACGAAAGCCATTACTGAAATTGTGAATAAATGTTCGTAATTAAATTTACCAATGATATAATGCCGCAATATTGTCGTAAGATTGATCGGTGTCACGGGTCACGATTAATTTTAAGTTTTGCTTATTACAAACGAAATAATTCGTCCCTCGGGAGATTAAGATAATGAACGTATGAAAAGTTACAGAGACGGATAGTTCCTGTCACGTTGGTTATACACTGCGTCGACATCCCATCTCCTCTTATTCTCTTACATTTTGCTTTTATCTTGAATCCTAGTCGTACAAATCAATCATACCTTCCTGTATCTCGCCGCATCGTTCGCTGTTGCGTTTTAAAATTCAACGACTACTTTCCCTTCAGCTTCCCCCCTCGCAATGTCTCAAAAATGTTCCCCGCGTAGCAATAAACTTTTATCCAATTAATCAAATTAGTGGTGAGTCTTCTTATTACTTTCTTGTAATTAAACGCCACGATCTACCATTCTAATCAGTTTCGATTAGAATATCGTAGCATGGCAGCTACTTTCTTGCAATTAAATCCCGCGATCTAACATTCTAATCGGTTTTGAAAATTCCAAAACGAAATTCACGGATACTAAATCAATTTTTAAGAGACCTATCTTCGATATCTTCTCCCGATGATACGAAATTTTCAAACGTTTCACAACCCACTGCCTTTGCAAAATGCCTTCGTAGCACATCCAGCAGGACTTTAAGGCTACTGTATCCGAATTCATGGTCAGTATTTTACGCAAACTTGTTTGGAAGTCATTTAACGCTTATCTTCGGCTTCGTGGCTAAATCTGGTGTCCCATAATGTCCGATAGGCTTCGTTCGAACGAAGTCCCGTCTTCCGTTGACGCTAGACTCGGGTACGAATCCGAAGACTGTCGGTTGAACGACACGGGACGTACAATTTTTAATAAAATATCGTCGAGAACCGGACTACAGCAGCGCTAAAAACCTACACGACGTCGCCGTGAAAGCATTCGCCGCGGGAGTGGGCAGAGACGTTTAAAAGTCCCGTGCCCCAAAGGGAAGATAAACATCTGGAGTTGCGGGGGCCATTGTCCGTTTCATTGAAAAGGGAGGCCTCCTTTCACAGAGCCACAGAAAAATCTGAATCAGAATTAATTCCTGAAGAGCGTTACAATGTGACGTGGGTCTACGCGGGCGCACCTGGATCAAGCGAACATCTGGTTCCTCGAGGGGTAACAACCTTAAGCACAGTTCCACCCGTGATCCTCGAGGCCATTTACAGTTTCTAGACGGAACAAACGCGCGACACGGCCTTTATTCGCCGTCTCTGCCCTGAAATTTATACCCAGACACGTGCCGCGAATGCGTTTCCAACGCGGTTCCGTTTCGTAACGCAACGGCACGCGCGTCAACCGCCAATGCGTCATTTTCGATTACCCGGGGAAATTGGTACTCGTTAAAAATACCGACTGAGTCAGTAAACATTGAAATCCCCGTCCACTGAGTCACTTATTCGTTGACACATCGTCGAAGCTTTGATATTTCTATTCTTTGTTACCCTTCGAATACTTCTAGATCCGCCATTCTGTTATTTTCGAAAAGAACTGTGCAAGGTGTTGTGTTTCGAAAGGGGCAAATAGTTTTTCCCTATTATGATAATCAACTTGTTGGATGACTTCCCGTTTGCAACAATGTGGATTGAAAATGTTCCCGGAAGAAAATGGGTGAACCAAATTGCATTGTGCATTCGGCTGACAATGACTTTGACGCATGCTTAGACCCAGTCCTTTCTCAGACATTACCCGCGGAATAATCAATCAAAAAACCGTGTAATTGCGTAATTAATTTCGCGGTAGCATATACTAATTAGTCGTGGAAGAGGCTGACTCGCGAAATCGTTACCGGGTTCACGTGACGCGTACTGGCGTTCGACTTGAAATTTCGAGGCGTTTTTCCAACGGATACGACGATCTTTTCGATTAGAATCTGAACAAGTCGCGTCAACTGTGTCAGGTACGCGCGTGGAGATGGAAAGTGGAGGAAGCACTCTTGTGTAATTTTTTGTTGATTACGAGGGATACGCGACGTTTCTTTTCCGGAATACACGGTCCCGGAGTATCCTGCGTACCGCCATGCTTAATTTCCTTGGAACTTGGCCCTCTATGACGCCAGGTGGCTCTTAAATCGCACACACATATATCAATCTTTGCGAGAGCCATTGTTTATAATTGCTATTGGTTGCAATTTTGTACACTGGAATCTTTCACAGGCTAATTTTGTTAAAAATTATATTGCAATTGTATCTATGATCTATTATATAACTCTTTCAGAAGCCAAAAATGTTTTGGGCCATAGAGAGACAATTCTTTAACGAAATTCCAGCATGGAATTTTTTCTTTGATCTTAAATATCCTGATGAATGCACCCACGTCACATTAATTCAGATATTTGACGTATTTAAATACCGGCTCATACATGGATGCACGAACTATTTGAATACAAAAACGATTCTGCAAGTATAAGCAACGCCTATAAGTATATCCTCGAGGCCTATTTCGAATCACCATTACCACCGCCGAATCTTCACCGGCGCACTGAATAATATCTTACGGGGAGCATCGAGGACGAAAAAAAAAAATAAGGCTCCGTTGTCCAAATGCATTCTCCGTGTTCGCGTTCCCGTATCAAAAACAAATTCTACAACGACCGCGGCGGCGCGAGGGGGGTAAAACCGAGAGCTCGAGCGAAAGATTTAGGTCCGCGCGCGGCTAGGATCGTCCGTGGAAGCCCGTGGCATTCCAGGACGGACGATCAGCGCTCGCGCGCGCGCGCGCTAAAAGGCCGGATTCGAGGCGCAGCGTGCGTGCATTCGCATCGGGGCGGCATTCTTAAATCAATTAGCGACAACCAAAAGAACCAGCCGACCTTCGGTCAGCCAACCACTCGGCTACCGTGTCCCCGTTGCCGCGGCTCGCTGGCTATTACCGCCGCGGGGCGCGCGCCTGCTATCGTCTCGAACTTTGGAACGCTTTTTACAGACGAACCGAAACACGCCGCCGTGTATTTCCTTCCTACTAAATGGCTACATCCTTTGTCCTTCTACGAAAGACCACCAACCGCGAACACGGCGGAACGCGAGCCCCCCGATTTATTTAAAATCTCTAGACCAAACGTTTTTCCACGGGGAGTTTCAGAGAGACAGTTCCACCGACCAGTCCCCGAATAAGGGGACTCGTAGGATCACCGTTTGCGTCCCCGCGATGAGATTCACGACTCAGTTTCGTTAGATTTTAGATTATCGGGCCGAGGAACGTCGTTTGAAAGTGGCTGACAAGCTCGTGGGTTCGTGAACACGCTTGTAACATTAATCCTCGGTTTAGATAGTCTGTTGGGACCAGTGGTTCTCAAGCTTTCTCTGGTTTATCGCTCCCTTTGGTGTTGCGGCGATTTCCTGTGTCGTCCTGGGTCTGCTTGTGGAACTTATCGGTAAGAGCTTGCGAGAGAGAGGTCCCTCTGGTGGCGAGTACGCGAACTGTCGTTCACAGTATCGTACGCTGATCCCCCAATGCTTGGAAATAGGCTTCAGAGTCCATTTGTCTTCTTTCTTCGACATTAGTTTAGAGAAATATGTTTCACTTTGTACTGTAGGCTCTGTGTGTCTATACTGATCGGTTCCAAAGCTTTTTAAAACCACTACTGTCTCTAGATGGACCCAGCTGATTAACCGTAACTCATAAACTGGCATGATGGTCCAACCTCATCAGCCTGCTGGAGGACTAAAGTTTATGCATCTTGCCAATCCTGAGACTTCAGAGGGTTTGAGATATAAATACTCAACCTTGTGAGGTACCACTTCCAGTCTAAGTAATTTGCAGTCCTCAGTACTGATCAACTAGCATAGTAACTAGAGACACTATACATCATCAGCCAGTAGTTTCCAAGATGCAAAAATTATACCAGGTCGTTGATTATTGTCCCAAAGATCACAAACACTATTTCTAGGAAGTTATTACACCGAGACTTGTCTTCTCGTTTTTCAAACGATTTGTTGTCAGTTTGAATTCAATCAATTTTCTTGATTATCAAATAAGGGTTCACGATAAAAGGCATCCCGTCGGTTTCACCGTGCAGACAACTTATAAATTCGCTCGAAAATTGCTGTTTAATGAAGTGCCTTCGGTGGTTGATTCGCGATCGCGGTACAGGATGATTACAACTAAAAAGAACAGCGCAGAGCACGAACCAGGGAACAATTTGTGCCAAACTTGACAGAGGATGAACAACGTGGAACGGTACACAACATTTAGAACGTCGTAATTTTATTTTGTACGCTGATCGCTGCGCAGTTACCGTAATTGCACGCGCATCGGGGAGCGCGCTAGTCTCCAAGGAGTTCGTAAATTAGCAGGAATAACAGAACAACGTATTACGCGCGTTACTTATGATCCGCAAAACGAAATGGAAAATGCGAAACGCGCGGAGCGTAAAATTGGCGTTTGCCAGTAAATCATGCGTAAGTATACACGCCTATCGTTGGAACGTTACCATACCGATGGTTATACCCGAAGACGTAGCATGGAAGCCCGTTACGAATGACATAACGGCAACTTCGATCTTATACCAGTCGGAGAAAACGAGGCAAAACACGAGCAATAGTCCAAAGCACGGTAATACTTGGAAGTAGATTGATATTTCTTTTCTTCGGCGGATCGTTTGTGGTCGACTAGATCGCCCAAGAGGACAAATCGAACGAGAAACAAAATGGAGATGCTTAACCAGTTTCGAATAGGGCTGTGACTACTCGTTTAAATTGTCGTTCAAACGTTTGGTAAATATAACTCGTAATTCGGAAGCTGCGCACGATAATTTACATTTGAATTTTACTGTTCGGTGAATATGCAATAGCTTTTTGCTTGTATCTCGGGAACTAAAGTCACCCTGCACTTTTTTCAAAGCGAAGAGTTTAAAATCTCTTGCTTTATAGCCTTTTTAAAAATCAATATAAGTTGAACAGTAATATACCGAATACTCAAATATTCGAAGTGTATTCGTAGCCTTGGAATATCCACACAATCTCAAACATTCGTGAGAAAGTATTTGTGGACCGTTCGAGGAAACTGGTAAACGGTAAAGTATAGTTCTGGGGAACAACTTCACGATCGCAATAAGGAAGGAACATGTAACCTGAAGTTACTCCTCTGTACATTGTTACTATTCTGATTTCGTATTATACTACGACTCGTGTATCCTGGACCAAATGGTTCGTCCATCTTTATCTCTAGTACCCAATAATTGCTTTGATGACCAATTTTGAACACAAATGTGACAAAATAAATCTGATCATCAAACTTTCGCGACATTTCACTGCAAAATACAATACAAAATATTAGATTACAATATATATGTATGTATAGTACAAACTGAAAAAAAATACACCTAGAAAAGAAAAATATTTTATAATTCACTGTAAGTTTTGAAACATGTTTTATTCGCGAAGAAAGGCTTAGTAAAACCGAAAAACCATGCACGCGCTATATTTCCAAGATCAAAACAATCTCATTGTCTCCGAGAATAAATTAAACGGAAACGCAATGACCAGTCGCATTCCGGTCCCGCAGCTCGCGCGAGCGCGCCTCGGAGAACGCGACCAATTACAGCCAGAAGAAAACTCGACGGTTTCCGGCGTGTTTCAGTGGAAATCCCGCGACATTCACTATCCAAACATGGAAAAAATTTTATTTCCATTATGGAATTTCTACGCCCGTGATTTACAGATTAAAAAACCGGTTACGTAAGGATCTTTTCTCTCGGGTCTTGCTATTCCGGTAAAAACTGATTTTTACCACTCACTCGTTCGCACCCTGTACTAACGTCAGTCGATACAGGGTCCCAGGGGCCCCACGTGGAGGTGAGGTGAGTGGATTTGACCAGAATGGGCCCGCCAACTTCGCCGGAAATTCTCTGCGCCAGGCTACTACCGAGATAATAGCCCAGATATAAGAGAACATCAGCTCGATCGGGGTTTTCGACCTGACGGAAGCCAGGAAGTCCCAATTCTAGCCTCATGCCCCCATATATTGCTACAGTTATTGTAAATTGACTAGTTGCAAGTCCTCACCAGTTCTTAAAACTGACTTCCTACTTGTTTCGATGGCCAAAGTTTATATAATCTCACTTGCACTCTCTGATTACAATTGTGGCTCTGAATCTAGTGAACTCATCGGTAAGGCAACCCTAGCAGGCCTTGCCTTAGGCGCCACTTGTGAGAGAGTCAAGAGCGTAGCCCTCTGGTGGCGAGCGCTCAAAGTGTCGCTGCATTCTGATCCTTCTATATATAAAATATTCTTTCGCGCCCCGTAAGATCCCTCTAGGTGTCGTGTCCCCTTTCGCGCATCGAAAGACACTGGCTTAAACTGTATCGCAATTACCCGAATCGCGGCTGTAACTCGTTGGCGGCTATAATAACAACGCGGGGTAATTTTATATGCATAACGTGTATCGGTTAGCGGCCGATACGAGGCCACACACCGTATTCACCGACGCGTTTAACTATAATTTAAAAGCATCTCGTTATATTTCTTCTCACGTTTCTCGTTACCCGTCGCACACCAGCCTCAAGACGGAGGCCCCCGTTCGCCGAATACGCATGTGCGTGAGGGTGTAATATAATTCAGCGCCTGCCTGCCTGCCTCCTCCGCCCCGTCGCGGTAACGTTTCGCCTGGACGATATACCGCGTGAATTACTTGCGCGTAATATACTGCGAAACAAAGCCCGTTAACGTCACGAAACGGTAAGCTGCAAGGTATTTTGTTTAGTGTCCCGTAACTTATGCTGTCCACGGACGACTTTGTAAGAGCCGGGGTAATTGAGTACTCGCGCTGGACGACGGGCTAATACGGCCGGGTTGTTTTTATGCGCGCCGAACCCGAACGTAAATCTGTTTCGTCCGGGGCGATATCTGAAAATGTTCCCGCTGATTTATGCCCCGGATCAGCTACGCGAGTATATAAGACGTTTCATTATTGGTAGGATATCTCTGGGTAAATGGATTCTGCGTTGGTAAAAAGAGTCTAAAAAGTTTGTATGACTCGTTCGACCTTGCCTCTGAGTTACAGCTGTTTTTTGCGAATCATCGTTTTATAGCCATGCACGAGACGCGGCTATAAAATAACCAGACTGATGCAATAATGATGGTACCATATTTTTAGAGAATTTTACATTTTAACTCTTATCTGCATTAATGCGCACCCGATGACACCGAATCGTATACCGCCCGAGGGACCAATGACTCAGTTCGCGTTACCCCCTCCGTTGTCACGCTATTCGAACACTAGATGGCGACGCTGCAACGATGCACCGATTGCACATAGTGGAGGGGATGAAACCGCACAAAGCATATGTACAATGGACCAAAGAATAGTTGTCCCGATGGAAATGACAACTATACCTGCGCAGGAGCTAGCTGGAGATGTATCTTTCGCGCAGGTATAGTCGTCGCGCTCTATCGTACTCTAAGAATTAACATTCCATAACTAATTCTGAAAATTAATAGAGCTACGTCCTCGTTCGCGATATGAATCATATATGAAAATAATTTCCTTTTACTTTCATCATAATTAGTCTGCTTCTATTTATCCGCTATTAAACGTTACATATGTAACTTCAATGCAAAATTATTTATCCTTATAACATCATCTTCGTACTCAAAATTACGAGCTCATAATTTATCTTGCTACCGAGCACGATCGCTGCATTTCATTAACATAATCTTCATAAATCTCGGATGAAGCTTTTATCACGCGTGTAAGTATGTTCATTCTCATCTTTTTGCTCTGTCCCCTTGCGTACCCTGTCCAACAAAAGGGAAGAGAATAAATATTTTCTAAGCTAACATTTAAATGTCGAAAGGAACATTCCTTATATTTTTAAATAATTAAAATTTCCAACTACTTTACGAGGATCAATTTGAACTACTACTTGGTTACCGGCGTCATTCAGCCACTTACTCCATCATTCATTAATTATGCCGTGCCTTGACGTTCGATGCATTCGTCAAATTTTTCACAAGAAGAATTATTCAACTTTTCGTTCCATGAATGATAGTTCAGAGGAAACAAATACTTTCAGCGTAACGATTGTGCAAGTCGATGCCTTTGAAAATCGAATACACAGCAGAATGAACTTACTTCGTGTAAGTATACGAGCGAAAGATTCAATAATAATGAAACTGAAATGTCACTTCCTTTATTATAAATTCTATTAACATACTAGCAACGACCACAAACGTTCGCTGTTAGAATCTGAATATCATTATTCCCCAAGTAATTGAGTAGTGAAATTTGCATTCAATCGTAGAAACTATTATTCCTATACGCCTAATGCTTATGCAGGGAGCATTCCTTTTAAACGTTATAATCGAAAGCACGAACTCTTACGACATCTCGCTTACACATCGCGTTAATTTTCACCGTCTAATCACAGGTATCTATAACATGAATTCAAATATTAATCGTTAATCTGAACAATTATATCAGACGTGTTAAAACCATTTGCGTTTACTACTTCGTTTTACAAATGACCTGAGTTTCCGTTTCCTTTGGTTTCAGGATGGTTTTCTGTGATATCTGGCACCAATACAACGGGTGGCGCGCGCGTTTACAGAAGAGTGGATTCCCTAGTGCGAGCAGGAGTGCCCACGTTTCTATTGGCGGCGCCACTGCGAGCGTATATTTTGACGCACTCGAAAATGGGTAAGTGACAATATCGCGGACACGAATATCTAGCAGGCTTAGAATTGGACGTGTCGTTGCGACATACGCACGAGGCTGTGCAGGACCTCGTTAGCCGAGCGATCCGTGAATTAACTTCTTGCACCATCGCCTTTTTACCGATCTGCTCGTGTCCCTCTGGGGCCTTAATTAAGAGCACGGGTCAGCGAATGAAAAAATCCGATCGAGATTGACGACGGGAGAGTGTACGAAAGAGGAGAAGCAGAAGACAATAAGAGAGTGTAGAATAGGGTAAGAGAAGATAAGGACGGGCGTAAGGCAGCCAAAGAATGGACAAAAGGGAATGAGAGAGGACTGTAGAATACGAGTCCTCGACTTACACGGTTAATTCGTTCTGCAGCTTTACCTGTAAGTCGAATTGTATACCGGGTGAGTCGTTTGAATCGATCCCCTTCAGAAGTGGACCAACCTGTAAGCAAAATAAGCACAAGCTTAGGAGGCTGCTGGGCCTGATCTAGCTCTACACGGTACATTTACTACACGCTCTTCGTTACAAAAGCGAATGGGTTGTTAAACAGATCCATAGATGCTGTTTTGCGAAGGGAAGAATCGAAGAAAACTTGATTTCATATATGAATATAAATGCACGCCCAATGTACGTAGTGTATACCTACACTGCAGACACCTATTCGCTCTCAAAATCTGTATGTTTTGTATTCAATAACAACCGGGAAAGTAATAAAACCTGTTTTATAACCTGTTATAAAACCTGACCTCAATTAATCCTGTATCTTATAAAGCTGAACTCATCAGTTTATCTAGCGAATCCAATCGAAACTGAAATTGAAACAAAGGTTAAGTGTTAATGGATTGTAAAAAAACTTTACAGTTAGAATAAAAGTGATTAAGGAAAGAGCAAAGTATAGCTACAAGGGGTAATGAATAATAGTAAATAACAAACTATGCCAGAAAATAAACGGAAATACATTTAAAATGAGAATAGAAACGGGCAAACGCGTAAAGATAGAGAGAATTGTACAAGGAAGCAACGACCAAAGGGATAGAATGAAAAATAATGACACTCGTGAACGTAATACCTTTCGTGATATCCAGGAACAACGTTCTTGACCCAAATGCATGTATAAATATCAACGTGCGTACTCTGGGCTCCGGTAAAAAGATAAATACGAGGAATGTGCAAATTACACGTTTGTAGCGGAAGCAGAAAGTTAAATGCGTTAAATAGATTGTACAGAGACAGAAATGCATAAAGCAGCGATAAAGGTGACGTAAAGCCGCTGGTATCCGAGTTTCGATTTCTGCTTTGAAACTGGAACTATTAATACTGCTGCAGAAAACTCTGCACGCAGACAGAGTACTTGACGATATTAACTATCGAAAATAACTACGAAATAACTATCTAGTCGAATTCCTTGAAAACTAACAGTGTACATCCGCAATAAAGATTGCCATTTTTCGGCGACTTCGGCCATATTGTATTTATATTTATCTTCTTCCCGCGTTACTAAAAGTGTTATCTGTTCGCAGAAAATGGCAATTTACGAGCTCACTACACGAAGACTACGATCAGGGCCGGAGAAATTCTAAGATTAATAGCGGTGTTCCAGGACACGAGGAAGTGCAGCACGGTCTCCTTCGGGATTTCCGGTAGCTCTTCCGAAAAGGATCAGTACGCGCAGTGCTTGGATCCGCATGGTCGCGAGGTGTTTGCACCATTGTCGGCGAGAGGCGAATTTTATGCCATTTGTCAAAACGGAAGCATCGATACCGGAAGCGACGAAGTGCTGTACAAAGTGCACCACCTAGCGAAGAGACCCTTACCTCTAAGAGTGAGTACTCTTATTACTCTGTCGATTAATCTGTGTTAAAGACCTACTATAGCAAAAGCAACCTAAGCCTAGCAATTTCTGTTTTAAACAACAGGATATTAAATAGTCACTCGAGAAGCGTTCACTCGGAAAAATTTTAACGAGAGATTCTAGAGGCCAAAATAAGACGAAAATTAAGAATACTAATTTGTTGATGGAGGCTTCGTTAAAAAGTTATTAACGTTTAAAATTTCGACAGTACTGAATTTTTTTCTAGAAAGTGGGTAGGATTTCGGGGGTAGGTCTATTCACCAAAAATGCTTGTAATTGACCCCTGTAACTAAATATAATTTTTTTAGTATGATTTGAAATTTTTTAATTTCGTCTAAAAATTTCAATACCTACTCGAATTTTTTTCTAGAAAGTGGGTAGGATTTCGAGGGTATGTGTAATGACCAAAAATTATTGTAATTGACCCCTGCAGCCAAAAATATTTTTTTTAGAACGATTCAAAATTTTATAACTTAATTTTTTAATAACTCTTTAATGAAGCCTCAGTCAAGAAATTGATATTCTTGATTTTCGTTTTATTTTGACCTCTAGAATCATCTCTAATTAAAATTTTTCCCAGGGGGTGGCTGAACACCCTGTATATAGAAATAGGAGGTCGGTTAAATGCTTGTGAGAGAGAACAGCCCTCTGCTGGCGAACACAAGAAGTGTCGCCACAAAGAGATTAACTTCTAACCTCTATAAACCTTTGCAAATTAGTCTTTCAAATAAAATATTGAAATTATATTTGTTGAATCATTAAAATATTCGAAACAAATTTGACATGCAATACCAGAGTCTTAATCTTATTTACGACTCACCGTTGTTGACTTGTCACCGTCGCTGAAGATTCATGTTTTTCAGGTTCGTTTAATAGCTGGTCCTCTTCCTGTACCTTTGCCAAGAGAATATGGTGGTTTAATGCAGCTGGAAAGTTCGACACGAGGACCCATAGTTCTAGGATGTATCGTACCAGAGAGGCCAGTCCACAATCCCGAAATGCTCGAACTCGTAGTGACAGGAAGCGGTGCTCCGAGAG
Source organism: Colletes latitarsis (assembly GCF_051014445.1). Lineage (NCBI taxonomy): Eukaryota > Metazoa > Arthropoda > Insecta > Hymenoptera > Colletidae > Colletes > Colletes latitarsis. Next base: position 15,598,608 of record NC_135140.1, read on the forward strand.
TGAGAAGAGCGCGGTTAGGTTATCCATCGGAAGCTAGGCTGTTGGCATCGCCAAAAATGCAACGATTATTATCTGCTTGCAGGTAAATCACATTTCTGTAAACATTATTTTACCTTTAATTCACTATATCGATACTTTGATACGTATTCAATGCGTTCCCGGTTCCCCCGTTTACATTACTACGTTCGTAGTCGCTCGAATATCGTGATGTTAGGTACGAACCGTTTAACAATCGATAAATCAAAGGAATATCGATTCCATGCATACGTAGGCGCATCGATAGAGCAGAAATACGTTATACGCGATCACCGATGTTAGATAATATACCGTACTCTGTCCCGTATTACCGCGATATTCGAAAGATGCAAAACATTTGAAAATATATAATCTATGTTGCTTAACCTGTTCTTCCACTCCAGCCGGGCGGTCGGGGATCGTGCAACGGAACCAAGAGTGGCACCTTTGAAGCTGCATCCAACCAGCGAAAACTTGAAGGAGATGCATTTGAAGAAGATCAAACCCAAGACGGAAACGAAGCCCATCTTGCAGAGCTTGAAGGACGGGCTGGAACAACTGAAAAAGACCACCGTTAGAGAGAAGAGTCAGACTAGACAGAATTCTCGGAACGGGTTCCTGGAACGTATCTCGAAATTCACTCAGGGTGGTCGTAGCAGAAATCCAGCGAAGAAATCGGCCTCGTTTACGTTCGCGGTGAAACCGGAAGTCGCAATAAGGTGTCAGGAGCGTTACTCCAGCCTGGAGCCAGAAACTACCTCTCATCCGAGTCATTCCAACTCCAAGCAACCTGTACAAAGATCGGTATCCACGAGCGTTTTAGAGATGCCAGCGAACGTCGAACTGCAGCCCAATTATTCACGAGTCAGAGACAGTCTGACGCCAGTGCCATCCCTTCCAAAACTAACCAGGACCAAAGCTGACGATATTTACGCGGAGATTTGCGAGAACGCGGCTGCGCAGGTCCAAAAGTGTCCCGGAAGTCACGTGATGGCCAGGATTAAAATTATCGTGAAAGGACGCGATTCGCCCGCGGAATTACCGAGCAAGATCAGCAACGATCGATACGCGAACTCGATGGTAACGAGCGAGCGAATCGACTCGATAATCAGCACGGAAGACGAGGTTATTTACAACACGATATTTTAAGTACGATGAATTTTAGAATTATAAGCAGGGATGGGCAAAATGTATTCGTGCACGGTAGAAGTAAACGGGAATTTTATAATTACCTGATCAACGAATGCAGAATACATTAACATTCGATAGCTGAGTAAGTACAGAATACTTTATTCGGTTTCGATACCCAGTAGATATTAATTTAGGTAACAAATAACGAATGAATGTATTTCAATTACAAAAATCATTCAAACGTGCCCATTCCTAATTATAAGTTAACCGGCTGTGTTTGATGATTGAAAATCCGTTGTTTTTTCGACGTGCAATTACGAATTGAATGTGTATTATATTATATAAAGAGCACCATAAAATGACACTTAATATTGTAGAAACCATAATAGTTGCATGTACATACCTCTGCCATATGTACTAACAATAACAATGAAATTTGATAGATTCTAAAGAGTGAAAGGCTCAAGTTTGTTTTCTGAACGACAGAATCGATGTAATATTTGTGAAAAACTTGAAACAACGTTTTCGAAAACTTGTTTCAGCTAACGCGATAGAAAAATATAAATGATTACCCAAGAAACCGAGTGTAGACAATAAAATAGATCTATAAAAATTTATTAAATATTTGTTTATTTTCCTTCGTCGCAGGAATCCACGTTACGATGCTTTTATTTTCGATTTTTTTGATTTCTTGTTTTTGAGAAAAGTTTTCTTATACCTAGATTTTTTATTTTCCTCCTTCCGTTTCTTTGGAATTTCTTCGATAACGTGTTTCATAACGTCAACAGCTTTCTGGTTTTCTTCATTTAACTTATATTCAATATTAGTGTCAAGATATTTTCCAGAAAATCCTTTTGGAAATAGCGGTTTTGATATAAGAGACTCCAATTGGCGCTTTTTCACTTTCAATCGGTGTTTTAAATCTGCTACTTCTTTTACTTCTAATTCCAGTTCGCTAAAAAATAAAATTATCTTCGTTGTGAGAAAAGATAAGTGATGCCAGGTGATAACTATGAATTTGTTGAATCTTACTCTTCATCTTCCTCTAAAACCAAATCCATATCCTCAACTGCTTTACGTAACCAGCCCTTTTGTGAATTATCTCGGCGACATTTTAATTCTAATTTATCAATTTCTCGAGCAATATCGACTCTTTCTTTGACTGCAATTAGCAGCCTATCTACTACAGGAAATGTAGGTAAATCTTCCGCTAAAATTAAATTATTAATTAATTCACCTCAGAATTATCGATTAGCAATATTATTAAATTTGATCACTTACTACGATCAAGCGTTTTACACAATTTGGTGTAATTTTGTTTCTCAGATGGTTCCATCATAAGAACTGTTATTCCTTCTTTCTGTGCTCTTGCAGTCCGTCCACTTCTATGTACATAACTCTATAAAATAATTAAAAGTAAAAGACAAGAAGTACGTACGCATAGTTAATTAAACTCATTTGTACATACTTCACTTGTTCTGGGGACTTGATAATGTATCACATGCTCAACATTCGGAATATCCAAACCTCTTGCAGCTACATCCGTAGCTATTAACAATCCATCCTTATCTGCCTGGAATCTATAATTATTTACTGTTTTTTATCGAAAATTTTATTTATTAAAATCTTATTACCTTTCAAGATTTTTCAATCGTTGCCTTTGTTGCATACTGGCATGCAAAGGTAAAGGTTTGCAGTCAAGAATCCCGAAAAGAGTAGCTAGGCGTTTTACACAGCCGATACTATTACAGAATACCAATGTTCTACCAATATGCCTTTTCAGAAAATAGTAAAGATAATAATCTTTATGATCTATTGTGCACACTATTCTACATTCTGTTAGATTACTAGCAGTACCTAAGAGTAAAACATCTTCATTCATTTTGTATTGCTACACTAAGTGTAACACGTTTGATTAGTTTATGTAAAAATACACAACCTGTTTCTTTCGTGATGTCAACAATTTTCGGATTTTTTATTCCTACTAATTCTATTATTTTTTGTAATTTCTGACCAGCCGTAAGCTTGGATATCTTGCTTTTATGATGCTTATTTTTTTTTCTTTGCAAATACTCTGGAATATCATGCACCATGGTTAATGTAGCAGAAAATACAAATGTCTGTCGTTTCTCTAACTTGTTTTTATGCATATTTATTTTTTCTAGCAATTGTTGCAATTCTTGAAAATGCCCCTTTTCCAACATTCTATCGGTTTCGTCAATAGCTAAATACCTATTGTAATGTTGTTAATTTTTTTATAATTTCAAACTGAGCACAAGAAGAAAGTACAGTAGTGCCCAGATAAGTGACCGAGGCCGGGCCCAAGCATGGTCACTTAAGTGGGCACTGCTGTACTCGACAAAACTTACTTAATCGAATCCACTTGATTAAGGTGTGGATTACCTTGCTGTATTAATTCCCATAATCTACCAGGTGTAGCAATTACAATTTCAGGACCTTTACTTAATATTCTTTCCTGTTTAACTGCAGCCATCCCACCTAACACTACTGCTATCTAAATAATATAAATATTTAGTGAGCATTCCTGACTGTCTGACTCATTTCATATGTCAAAATACTCACTTTAACATCAGTATATTTTGCTACTTTAGTCAGGTGATTTTTTATTTGAACAGCTAATTCGCGAGTTGGTGTTAAAATTAATGCATACAATGGCTTTTGTGAATAATTTCTTGGTTTATTAATTTCTATATTATTGATTACACGTATGCAACCTATACTTTCGTTAATATCATCATCCCCCTCATAATCAGATTCAGATGAACTATGATTGTTTTCTACAGTTTTACTTTCTGTACAAATCCAACCTTTGTTCTTAGAATCAATAGACTTTGCATCTGATTTATTAGACTCTTTGCTTTTCAATTCCAAAATGCCATTTATAATTGGAATTCCAAAAGCTAATGTCTTCCCACTGCCTGTTTCAGCAGCACCCAATATATCTCTGTGACCTAATATTGCTGATGGTAGGGTTAATGCCTGTATAGTAGTAGGTGAACGAAATTGTTGATCTTTTAATGCTTTTATTATAATTGTAGGTACACCTAGATTACTCCATACTTGAACATCAGTATCATACATATTACTTTCATCATCTGTACTTTGATTACAATCATCATTAGAATCAATATCTAAATCATCTTTTACAGACTGATTTGTTATTATCTTCTTATTGCTTTTCTTACGTTTTTTAATCTTTATTTTTTTTAATACAGGCTCGTTATCATCAACAGTATCTTCTTGCCATTTATTTAAATTTTTACGCTTTGATGACGCCTATAAACCATACAAGAATTATCCATACCGACTTTCCACAATAATAAATCTCATCGCTGTTAGTATCATACAAATCATTTTCTTTCTCACCTTATCTTTTTCTTTATTACTTTTCTCCTCGCAAATTGAAATTTTCGTTTTACTATCTGTTCTTTCCAATTTATAATCAGTTAATTCTTCTATGCCAATTAAACCCTCTATACCACCCGAAAATACAGAACCTTCTAATTTCAGCGGCTTCCATCCACTTAAACTATTTTGTTTCGTTTTAGACATAGTTTTTACAACACTGGTACTACTCGTTATAATTAACAAAAACCGATTAAAAGATTGAGAAACAATTATTTTGAGCGTTATAACCTTACTTAGTCAACATGAAAGCACGTGCTCAACGTTGGACACTAAACACCGATGCAAAGACGATTTCTTTTTTGCGTGGACTCCTTTCGATTGGCTAACATCTAGTATATTTTTCCGGCTTGTATACCAACTACAATGATTTTTGTCATTTACAGAAAAAGTTACTAGCTTTGAGACGAATTAAAATTCCTGCCTAAAAAATAAAACGTTCTCATTAGTGCTAAAACTAGTGACTTTCTCTTGCCAGGGCAAACATCATTGTTGCTTAACGTACAATATGTAATATCATATCGATTGTTTTATTTTGAATTAACACACCACGATTGATATTACAGGCGGAGGTTAATTGTATACAATACAAAAGTGCGAATTCTTTGTTGCGATAGTTATAAACGAACTTATCGCAAGTATAGCATAGTTTAAGTATAATTATTATCTGCTTACAATGAACAATTAATGTTGAATAAGTTATGTGTTTCGTTAAGTTTCTATAGATTGTTGTTTTCCTTTGCATAATAAGATACTATTTGCAAATGAGTTAAAAAAGAAAAGTAATAGAGAAACCTCTAATGACTATGGTATATGTGTTACACATTTTAAGGACAAAGATATGTCCAAAGAATTAGCACAGTGCAACAATTTAAAACAGTTTTTCACCTACCAACTTCATGCAAGCAAATGCAAGTATGCATCAGGAGGTTAATAACTTAAACATACTAAAAGATGGTAGTGAAGAAAATAATCTTTTGACAATGCAACCACCTACTGTAATTCCTAAATTAAAAACTCAGTCTCCAAACAACTTGGGAATTAGAAAACTAATTCCTATAACCCAAATGCAATTTAATGAAGCTCTATCAAGATTCAACTCTAATAAAGTAGTAAATTCAAAATCCAACAGAGCAGTATCAAGTATTAAGGATATGAGTACAAATACAGTAAAAAAAGTTTCAAATGTAAAAGCCACAACAAAAGTCCCAATTTTAAAAATAACTATAAACAAACAATATAATAAACCTCCTAGGCCAAATTTGAATGAAAGTAAAAATGTATTGAATGTTACCAAGAATATCAGTCATAGTAAAACAAATATAACTAATAACAATGCAAAAACTGATCAAAAAGTTTATGTACCAAACATTGTTATTTCTCCAAAACCAGTTATATTTAAGTTAATACCTATTGTAGTAGAGAAACCTATTAAGTGTGAAAACACTGTAGTGGAAACAAAAAATACTTGTACATCAAAAATTGCATATACTAGGAAAGGAGAGTTAACAAGAGATTATACGTATGTATCATAAACAACAATAAATATGATTTTTAAACTTTAATAAATTAAAGATTTTTAAAGTTAAAAATTGTTTAGGCGGATTCAAACATCAACAGATAGAATACGATATCTATATACAAAAGCACAACGAGACTGTGATGTATTAAGAATACGCTTGAAAGCATTAAGGGAAAGGCATAAACAAGAGGAAGAAGAAATAAAAAAGTTACAGACACATTTAGATAATCATTATAGAAATACAGAGGAAAAATCTTGTGTTGAAATATCTACGAGACATTTCAAAAGAAAAAGATCATATATGTCTTCAGAAAATCCGGAGGAGAAAGATGAATATGAAAAGTTGCTTAGAGAAGTTAGAAAAATTAAACAAGACATTCTAAATCCAAAGTATCCTGTCACAGCATCAAATATCGAGTTAGAACAAACAAATATATTTAATCACAATGAGAGTAAAATAAGGAAAGAATATAAAAGACTGATAATAAACAATATGTCAGAAGCAAATGTTATGAAAAGTAGACAGATAAGTACCAAAATTTACAACAATGATTTTAAAAAAACACGTTTTAACGTTAAATCTAGTGATATTGTAATACCAAAAGCTGAACAAAATTTGGAGCTAGTTTTTATGGAATCATGATATTTTGAATGACACAAATGAAAAATTAGTTATTTAAAATTCTTTGTACAGTAGTGCCCACTTAAGTGACCACGCTCGGGACCGGCCGCGGTCACTTATGTGGGCATGGTTACTTCTTAAAATTTAACGAAATTAAGGAAAGAGGATAAGTGCGAGTGAGATACCGACTCGATTGGGCTTCTAAGAATTGCGGGATAATCGCGGACATTTAAGTGGGCAAAAATGCGGTCATTTATATGGGCACTACTGTACATCTATTTTGTATTCTGTAATAATATTTAGTGGTCTTAACTAAGACCTCTGTACTAAATGACATTAAGTATGGATAGTTTAATTATTTTATGTAAATTTTGAAAAAGACGCAATAATATTTACTACAGTTGAACATAACACTAAGGTTTAATATCTCTTACGATACTACTGTATTTTTCATTTTGAGTAGTAATTAACCATAGGAATAACGAAATATTTTTTATTTTGTAATAAAAAATAATGTTAAACTAATAAATTCATAAAAAATGTAAACATTAAGTTTCTTGCATTGGATTGAGTTTTAGTAAACGTGTATCAGAAAAAGAAAAGATATTAACTTAAAAAACTATTCTTTTTTATTTACAATATTCTTGTATACAACGACATGGAGCGAAATTGATAACAATTTACAGTTACCTATTCTGATTTGCACCATCGCTCGAGCTATTTGCATTAATTTTAATGTCTTTGTTTGATACCACAGTTTTTTCTTGCGAATCGGTAGATACCATTGTTTGCTCTGCAGATTCGTGTAATTCAGACTGTTTTATTTGTTTCGATTGTTCAAAAGTTGCATCTACTTCCGTATTTTCAGACATCGAAGATACTTCATTGGAAAGTTTTTGCATTACTAATGATCGTGTATTAGAGGTAGGTAATGAGGAAATGATAGAATCTTTCCCGTTTTTTGGAATTGGTAATAAAAGAGCCAAAGGTTCCAAGATACTATCTCTATTTAAATACGTGATTCCCTGTAGAAAATGTACTTAATATTTTTATGTATTTGTATATTGTTAAATAATATCTATAATTTGACAGTAAAGTAATTCAATTTTTTTATTACGAAAATTTTTAGAAATTAATGACATCTTTGCATACCTCGGTTTGTAGCAAATTCTCTGAAATGCCTAAATGAATCGCAATTTGATTTGGCGGGAAAATAACATGAATACAGTACTGTACATAAGGAATCAATTGTTCGCTTAAACATTCTGTGAATTTGAGCATATTTTCTCTTTCTGCTGCAGCAAATGCCTGAAAAGAATGCATTAAACCAAACACATAAATTATATAATTAAGGAACTAAAAAATTACATAAAATAAAAGTATGGATTTACTTGTTGTTCCTGTTTATAAAAAATTAATATAGATTTTGCTACATTGTATAAAGACTCCTGTAAAATGATTGTACAGAAAGCAGAAAGTGCTACCGGCGGACAAAGTCGTATTTCGTTGAAAGCAGATATAAGACCATTACAGTATTCAGCTAAAGGGTAAAATTCCACTAATTGTTCTGGTGGATACTCCTATAGAAAATAATTTTCTATAATATAAATCCGTGAATAATCAATGAAAGCAATTACTTACGGATTTTATTGTAGTGTTCATTTTTATATTAGTTTTGTATGTTTTATTAATTAGTGTAAATGATTCCATGTCTTTTTCAAACTTCTTTGTCGTTTTACGAACACCCGACTCGAACTTTTCACCAATAACACGTACAAATATATCAGACATTCGTCCAGTAAAATCAGCACCCACTCTACCAAATGATAAACCAAAATATGTACATTGGCCTAAAATAGAATCTATGGACGTTACGCCAGGTAAATCTTGTTCCAAGGTCATTAGAAACTGAGATATCTAAAAGGGAAAAATAGTTAAACTATAATACCATATCGTAGCTTAAAACACTGATGTACCTTTTCTTCTAGCCAATGATAAAATATGGCACTTTCGTTTACAGTCGGATCTCTCCCTGGTATCATGAGTTCGTCATCATTAAACATAGCCCTATATTGTGTTATTATATTAAACAAATGTATCCTCGATAACTCGATTGTTTTTGTAATATGAAGATTAGCTAATAAGAATAAACGTTTAATGTTACTAAATCGTACCATGTAACAATCGGTAGTTACAAAGTAACTTACGATCATCTTTGGGTATAGCGTTCAGAAGACTTTGAAGCCAACTATCGCGCGCTTGAAGAAATTTAATACGTAATTCTGGTTCTGTAAAAGCATCCATTGATCGTAATAATCCGACGAGCTGTAAACATCTTGGAAGCGGTAAATCTCCCCTTAATGACCCTACAACTTGTCCTACCATGCCTGACCAACTGCTTTCAATTTCTGCCACTATGGACTATATCGTTAATGAATAAAGTGAAATACAGTAGTGCCCACATAAGTGACCGCACTTTTGCCCACTTAAGTGTCCGCGGTTATCTCCCACCAATTCTTAGAAGCACTTGACGCACTTATCCTCTTTGCTTATCTCCGTTGAATTCTGATAAGTAACCATGCCCACTTAAACGACCGCGACCGGTCCCGAGCGCGGACACTTAAGTGGGCACAGTAGTACATTTTTCATTATTTTTTTTACATTAAATCATACCGATATAATCGGAATATCTCCATGTTTGGTTCCTAACTGACGTGCATACTGAGATAATTCTAATGCTTCATTATATTGATTACTCCTTAAACAAGATTCCATCAATTGAGGCATTTCAAGTACTTCCAGCAATTCTGCATTTCTTGTTAATGTTAAACTGTTTACTCTCCTATGAGAATTTATATCCTTTGAAGCATCACAGAATAATTGGCACTTCTCTACAAACTTCGGAATTTTTTGTACAAGTCCATCTAGCCGATTTTCAGTTTGATTAAACTTGAAATTATATAACAAAGAATCAGTAAATATGTCGCTAATGCTACTGAAATTGTCAAAATCTATTTTATTATTACTTGTTTAAATATCTCCCTGGAACTTTCTGCTGTTTGAATAAATGTTTTATAATTAGCAAATACTAACTCTTGTGTTGTTTGCAATACTGATGTTCTCTCATCATTCAGATGGTCAGGTTCTTTACCTAATAAATATAAACATTTTTTAAACTCTGTAAATTCTTTTAATATCTGTAAATTAACTTACTAAGCTGATCAACATCGTAACCACCAAGTTTTGACAAGTACTGATAAAACTCAGGGTTTTCTTTCCATGATTCTATTTAAAAAAAAATACATTATAAGTATATGTTTAAAAATTACAATAATTTTGAATAGTTTAACTATACAACAACATTAGAGACACAAACAGTGAATAGATTTTCAATATTAAACTCTATGAACATAAGTCACCTTGTATACCATCCGGAAATATAAGGTTTATAACATTCTCAGTTTCGATATCCATTTTTTATTTAAACAACACATTTATATTTTCTTGCGGAATGCTTATCGTCTTTACACGTTACATGTCTCATACACGTCTACAATATATTTCTCGATCTTGACATATCTTCGTAACTAGAATAGCGGTACTGTTATGCAAAAAGAACCTGTCAATAATATTGTAGAAACAATGAAAAGACTAGGCGCTATCTTATTTCTGATTGGTAGAATGTATAGAAATTAATTTTCTAACTAGATTTTTAAGAAATTTAAAGTCTTATTGTAATGGTATTATGGTACTTATTCTTCGAAATAGTACTTGATAAAAAGCATTTATTGTAACAATAACTTCCATTCATGAAAATTGTTCATAGTGTGTTCAACTCAAAAGCCTTTCCGTACACTGTACCATGTGAACAAGGTCGAAACTACGAGCTGTAAGTTCTATCGGCAGTGGTTGTCAACCAGTATCAACTCGATACTAACAAATTGTATCAATAAAGTCAAATACACGTGGATGGGCGTTAAATATCTACTTCAACGAATTTGCCTAACATTGATATTAAATACTTATATACAAATTGTATAATTATAATTTTTAACTATATACAAATATTACACGGTGCATGTTAAAAATTATATATCGATGATCCGAATTTGACACATATTTCCAAGAAAAGGTTATAAATTAAAAAACATTATTTTGTAATTATATGTGAAAGACAGATTTGAATTACTGGTGACAAAGGTAAGAAGAATAATTTTAAGCATGTACAGTTACGATGTTCACAAGAGAAATAATTTTTTTTTTCGAATTACTACCTCGCGTATAACTAGAATGTCTTCATGTATTTCTTAATAATATTGTAAATTACACAAAACATAATAATAATAATGTGAATTAAACTTTAACTTAAAATTTTCCTTTAAAATACCAAAGTATTTCATAAATATTTTAAAGATCGAACGAATATACTCAAAAAAGAAGTTTACTTTCATTTTTTATTTCAGAATACAAATTTTTATGTACTTCATGTAGATATAAAGGTACTAGACAATGGTTAAAACAAAAAAGAAATCTTTGTCCGAGCTTTCTCAGCAAAAGCGAAGTCAACAAAAGAAAGAACGCTTGAATCCGTTTGAAGTACATATAAATAGAGACAAACAGAATGTTTTGGGAAGAAAAAGCAAGGCAGACAATGGACTTCCAGGAGTATCACGAGCAAAAGCAATCAACAAACGCAAAAAAACACTTCTACAAGAATATAAATTAAAAAATAAAGATAATATATTTTTAGATAAACGTATAGGTGAAAAAGGTTTTTCAATGAATGAAGAAGATAAAGCTATGGCAAGATTTGTCAAAGAACGTATGAAAGCTCACAAGAAAAAAAATATTTATAGTTTAAATGATGAAGAGGTGTTAACACACAGGGGTCAAACTTTAGAAGAGATTGAAAAGTTTGATGACCCAAAAAGTGATGATGAATCTAGCGATGATGGGAATAGGACTGGAAAACTGGAAGATAAATTTGTCGGCGAAGCTCATTTTGGCGGCGGTGTTTTGTCAAAATCAGAATCTGGAAAGTCCAGAAAAGATCTCATAAACGAACTTATAGCTGAATCAAAAAAACGAAAAGCTGAGAAACAGATGATACGCGAACAAACTGTTGATTTAACAGAGAAACTTGATTCTGAATGGAGGGATCTTCTTCCAATTGTGACGGCGGCTAATAAATCTGCCGAGGAAACAGTTGATAAGATAAAAGCTGATGATTATGATATTTCCGTACGAAAATTAAAGTTTGAAGCCCGAGGTACGCCATCGGATAAATTAAAATCGGAGGAAGAAATTATAAAGGAAGAAAAGGAAAAACTGGAAGCCCTCGAAGCAGATCGATTAGCGAGAATGAAAGGATTTGTAAATGATCCGAATAATGAAATTAGGCACAAGTCGGCGGACGACCTTGATGATGGTTTTACAGTAGAAACCATAAATGATGAAGCATCGATTGGCGAAGAAAACAGTTTGGCCAAGAATGCAGAAGGCGATTCTAGCAGTGATGATGACGACGACGATAATGATGGCGATGATGATGATGATGACAATTTAATTTCTGACAATGAAGGAAAAGCTATAAATGACCAAAAAGACGACCAATCAGACACTCAGATGAACAGTAACACTGTTAAAAACAAAAATAAAACAAAGAGTTCTGCAGAAAATGAACCGGACGAAAATTCGGATGCAGAAGTCTCGGAAACTACGAGTTCCGAAGAAGACAATTTATCAGATTTAAAAGAATCTTCTAGCGAAGATGAAACCATGTCGCCTAAAAAGAGTGTTACATTTGCAAAAACTAACAAAGCTGTTTCAAAGGAATCTAATTCCAGTTCTATAGTAGGAAAGTCAATTTTGAAGACAAAAAATGATACGAGTGATTTTCAGTTAAGCAATGAAGATAAAAAGCAAGAAATTAGAGATGACTTATTAAAAAGAAAAGAAATTATGGAGAAAGCGAGAAAAGAATTACCTTATACTTATAAAGTACCCGAAAATTACGAAGAATTGCAGGAACTATTGGTCAATCGTAATGCCGAATATCAATCGGTTATCATAGATCGTATTATAAAGTGCAATCATTGGACATTAGATGGTAAAAATAAAGAAAAATTATCAAGTTTGTTTTTATTTTTACTGCAACACTTAAATGATTGTGCCGTAGAAGACGATGTTGAAAGCATAGTTAATTGCTTTCAAATAATAGATAGGTAATACACAACTTTACCGGTAACAAAACTATTCAATTATAAATTTAAGTATTTGTATTACCTACATTTGAACGCACATATTATTTTAGATTAGCCCCTTTTCTGTACGATCTTGCGCAAATGAATCCAGAAAATGCTAAAACTGTTATACAAGAAATAATTAAAGAAAAACACGAAGAGTTTGAAAACAATAAAAAGAAATATCCTGATTTAGATACAGTACGCGTACTATATTACTCAACTAAAAGAAGCACATTAAAAAATGTAAACTTATGACAAATATTCCTTGTTTCAGCTTATTTTCTTCAAATTAGTTTCTTTGATATTCCCAACATCTGACTTTAGACACCCTGTGGTTACACCTTGTTTAATATTTATGTCTCAAATATTACTTAGATGCCGTGTTAGAAATAAAGTAGATATTTCGAAAGGTCTTTTCATATGTACGCTCGTTTTAGAGGTAAGAAAAGTCTTAAATTGTATTACTGTAATAAGTTATAATGCGCATCGTAAACGTTTATAAATAATATTTACAGTACACGCTTTTAAGCAAACGATTTGCACCATCTGTAATAAATTATTTACGTGGTGTCATTTACGTATCTATACCAAAGCACGTAATTCAGGGAATGAAGATTATACCACCCTTTAAAAGAATGGGCGAATTAAGCAATTTATTAATAGTTAACGAAAATCAAACTGATTTGGATATTGATCCCAGTAGCACGCTTATGAAAGCAGCTGATTTAATACACGGGGAGTTGGACGATGACTTTAAAATAAGAAGTCTACTAACAGCTGTAAATTTAATAGGCGAATTTAAAAACCAACTTGAAGAATTGGAAGCAGTGTATACAATATTTGAGCCAATTTTGAATTTACTTAAGCTAAACGCCTTCGATAGGTATCCGTTAAAAGTGAAAAAGCATATTAAAAAATTACGAAAAGACTTGAAAGAATTGAAAAACAAAAAGTTAGAGTATATGGTGATCGAAAAGAAGAAGCCAAAACCACTAAGGCTGTACGAACCCCGAATCGAGACCGTGTATGTAACAAGTTTGGATTACATTATTCATATTAATATACTTCTTGTAAGTTGTAAGTATTAAATGCTTTTACAGATACGACGGTAAGAGACACAAGACCATGTCCAAAGAGAAAGCAGAGAGAGAAAAGCTATTGCATAAATACAAGAAAGAGATGAAAGGCGCTGTCCGTGAAATACGAAGGGACAGGGCCTTCATAGCAAAACTGCAAATCAAACAACAAATTAAGAATGACGAGGAACGCAAACGTAAAGTAAAGGAAATCTTTGGCGAAGCTGCAATGCAACAAAGCGAATTGAAAAAACTGAAATGGAAGAAATAAAAGATATAGAAGCAAAGCATGGAGGCATACTACAGTTGTAAAATAATTCTATGAGATCATAATTATTTTATTTGACGATCTTGGGCAAGCTAATGTTAATGATAAAATAATCGTAAACGCTATATTAGCGACTCATAAGATTTTTGTAATTCGAAAATTAAATTAAATTTTGTTGAAATTAAATATTTCCGTGAAAAAATATATCGACCCCCTTTGCTTGATTTTAATACAATACAACAATTGTACTATGCAGACTGATATCTAAGACAATAGACTGTACATACATAAACGATGTATTTATAATAAAACAATTTATATAAATTTATTTCTTTCGATCTTTATTGTATTCTGAGAAAGACTGGACACAATGTATATCTTTATGAAAAATGTTATGCATAGATGTATAATTCGATTTACACGAATTAAAATAAAATTTGCTGAAGGGATAGAGGTAGAGAAAACTAAACATGTGCCTTCGATGTCGAGTATATTGTTACACGACGATCGAGGATCTATAAACTGGAAATAATCATTTTTTGTAACTTCACATAAAAAGTTCAAATTATTTTTTAAATAAATTAAGAAGTGTCATTTATCGAAGTATTCTTTTAAACTTTTGTAATTTTTATACTTGTGGCCCCCTTCGAAATTATTATTTTTTCCTAACTCCAATCATAAATCAATATCAGTATAATTCAAATTTATGTTTTTTATTTCGTAAAATACTGAGTGTTGGTACCTATGATCTCGGTATTGTAAATTGTCTTTTGCATAATTTTCGACATATTGTTATATTTAATCGAAGGATTTTGTGATACAACACGCTTATACCAATAACGTAGCGATTGTAATTCTAAATTATACATACAATTCTTATTATCTGTTGAATTCATTATTCTATCATTTTACTACACCCTAATCTTGCTGTTTAAAGATTTTTATATATTTATATAATATATAAATAATTATTATGAATTTGTATAGCATCGGTCATTTAGTGGCAAAACTGGGAACTATTTCTCTAAAAACTTATAACTATTTTCTAGCACAAAATTAAGTTTATGGCAAGAATACGTAATCAATGTTTTGTATATTTTATTTAAATGGTATATACACAAATGTATTCGAATGAAACGATACCTATTTAATAAACAATAATTTGTTCATTGTATTGATAACCTATTATAAAGTGAAATAACGTCATTTGTAGCAACGCTTAAATTTTTTTACCTACATCCTCATTTTAAAAAACAATGTAAGCTTTATGGTTTTTTTGTTATCATTACCGTGTTTCACTAATTGACCAAGAGTATCGATGAGGTATGGACAGCAAAATTTTAAAAGCAATAATATACAGTTCCGAAAACGTTTCGAAAGATCTTGAAAAATCGGAAGAATATCAGAAGCTAGGTCAGGAAGGAAAATTTTTACCAACGTCCGATAGGATATTTAATGTATTGTGTTTATCTTTGACGAATTTGTTGTCTTACAAAGTATCGAAAGAAGCTTGTCAGCGTTATACTGTACGACTTAACGTAATTGTATGTACTTTTGCGATTAGAAACGTTTATGCAATTTCGTTGTGTTATTTTACAGCCTAATTTTGTTCTAGGATGTTCTACGGGATTGGTGTAGAATTACGGATGTCTTTAAAAATTTAAGAATATTTACAGATGAGAAGCACACTTCTGCATTCTTAAAAAATCTATTGGAAAAATATTTAACAAACAATGTTTTAGACACCTGTGAAACCAGTGATAATTTATTGCCACTTACTAGTGCATTGATGTGTTTAACATCCACAAATCCATATTATAAACGTTATGTGGAAAAATTACTTTTAAAACTTTTAGAATTGGAACCCTGTGATGAAAGTGAACGATTATTATGCTATGCAGTGCAAAAGAACTCCAACTTGAATCTTGAGTTTTTAACAACAGAAAACATATATGATTCTCAAAGATGCAAGTTAATAGAACAACCATTGTTAAACTATTTTGTGTCGTCGTTTGATGTAAATAAAGATGGTAATATGGACAATTCAGAGAACATGAATTTGGTAGAACAATTGTTTGAATTTGCCAGTATGTCTCCATGTATTTTCTTGTTAATATGTGCCTTTTTAAAAGAATTGTTAATACAATTAGAGTATTGTCCTACAGTTATGAATTTTATACAGACAATTTTGACTAATATTAAAAAATGTTGCAAAGATCGAGACAAAGATATACTAGACCTTTACCCAAGAAATTTGCAATCTGTTATAATTTTATTACGAATTGAACCAATGTATCATACAATTGATTCAAAAAATTCTACATTAAGAATATTAGAAAGCATACATTTGGAAGATAAAGATACTGCAACAGTTTTGTTGTCGCATTTCCCTCAGTGGTTAAAGCTATTCGGAGAACTTCTACTTTCAAATTCAGACATTTAATGAGAAACATACATATGTACAGTTAGAACATTTAGAAACTTATTTATACTCGTGATATTAAAAATAATGTATATTTTCTTCTTTTAATACATATAATTTATTTCGAACGCAGAGAAATGTATTTATTTATTTAAACTATGATTTCATAAAAAACCAACGTATTAAAATCAAGATTTAAAAGTTATCGTATCAAAAGAAAGTATCTTTATTAAATTATTATTTGACTGCATAATATAAATTTAATCGTCCTGAACATAATGTAACAACTAAATTAAGTCATTACTCGTGTACAATAGGTGTTCTTGTTTCGTGTTTATCCCTACTTAATTGTTTCTTACTTGGTGCTACGAGTATCTCGGGTCGAATCCAATTATTAATCAGGTATTTTTATCACAAAACTTATCCCTATATCTCACGCAAAAACAAGCAACGTTAATCTAACAACACCGATCCATTTTTATTAGAACGAGAGAAAAAAAAACAAACAGAAACTTCGCGTCAAATGATTCGAGACTTCTTTCCTCTGCTCTGACAAAATTTACGGTTTCTTCGTTTCCAAGTTATGAACCATCGAATGAAAATCGTACGAAAGAGCTGTACTTTGAATTTTTCAACAGTCTTAAATCCACAAAGGTAATTATAATTGTTTGATGCCTAACATTTCGTTTGAAAAAGTGTTTAAATTCTCGGATATTAAATTCATCGCTAATCAATGTCGCGTTGAAAACGGTTTCGTTTTGAAAACGTTTGTATCGTTAAGTCACGCGTTTGAAATTTGAATATGACCGTTAATCTTTAACCGTCCATGAGAAGTAGAATCCTTTGAACGCGCGCGCACGCGTATCATTTGCCTCGGCAACTCAAAATCCGCGTTCGTTCGAAACTAATCTAAACGTTTCGACAAATTAACAAGCAACTACACCTGTACAGGTCTCGAATTAGTGATGTGAAACGTATACGTATTCGAAGTTATCGAAGCTCAATCTAAAATACCGAGACTTCGAAGCTTATAGGTACTTACACGAAGTTCGAGGTTCGAGGTTCGAGCCTTTACGACTTAAACCATACATTGTTATTCGAGATAGCTAATAACACTTTATGCAGATAGATCTTATTAATTATTCTTACTCACTATGTGAATTAGGGCTGTCGAATTCGTGATCCGCGGGGCCACACACGCTGCTCCTTCTCCTACCACTTAAATACTCCTTTCGCCATATCTATGAAGCTTCAAAAGGGGACTCGAGACTCGACGACCGTTTCAACAACACTAACTCGAATTACCCGCGTCGACGGAGAAACTAAACTATGCACGAAGTATTCGCTACACGGCGTTGCGAAATGCAACAGAACAAATTGAACGATGGTTCCGTTTACGAACGGATATAGGCACAGGTGGCGCCAAAGAAGGTGAACCTGCACGGTATTAAGCTTGCGCAGTATCTAAGCGCGGCAATCCTTGGATCTCCTGCGATGCCGTCGAACCGTTAGAAACGTTTTCCTCGGATGCCGTACTTTTGCTTGCGCTCGACATCGTTACAACGGAGCCAGAAGATACCGGGATATCGTTGGACATCGGGACTTGGGAATCAGGAGCAGAGATGGACTTTTCAGGATTGACGGAGGTTGATTGTTCTGTCTGGCGTGGCAAGGATTTGCGTCTTTTCAAGGACTCGCGTTGCCGCTGATCGGCCTGCCGTTTTTCCGTTTTGTTCTTAACACCACCCGGCGGCTTCTGCGTTACCTATCGAAGCCAACATATCAGTGCAAGATCTTCTATGGGTAAGTCGATCAATATACCTTAAAGGATCATTTATAAAGAGAGAACAATAACAGAGTACCGGGAAGAATGTACACTGGATGCAAACGGAATCGTTATGGCGGGAATTTTTGAATAGTAATGGCGGAAGATCAGATTTATGACGTCGGATTCAATAACTTCGAACATTAACCGATACCGGGAGTTCTTGAAATTTGTAGCGAAACGTGGACCATATCGCATGAAATATCGATGGAAAATTAGAAAACATTAACAATTTAAGAATTGAATTACCACAAATACATTTACACTAAATTTTAGATAATTATCTATATTTGCTTAAACATTCACAATCTAGCAATATTTATTTAAAGATGTTTATATTTTCGTGCTTCAATATTTCGTATCAAGTTTCGAAGCATTACAAATTTCAAAAACTTTGGTATCGAATTACGTTCGAATCTGTTTGAAGCACCAGATTCCAACGCTCATTACTGCATACAATAACATCGAAAATAATGTTTGTAGGGCTCACTCTTTCTTCCAGGAACTCTATTCGTTGTACAGGGTGAGTCATATAAACGAAATCATTTGTAAACGTTTCTCAAAATGAAAGATAGAAAAAACAAACGATAAATTTTCAAACGTGGAAAATGAAAATAACTGCAAATAAAGTATTCGCTTCTTTTTGATAAACTTTATCCTTGCAAAGCTGATTCGAAGAAAATATAGTTACAGTTAAAATAAACATGTGTAATTGCAGTTTACCGAGTAGCAAAGTCACAGAAAGTTAACTTCCGCTGACAATACTTTCCTCTATAAATGTTTTTCGTCAGATTTCGCCTTGTAATTAGATACAGACAGTCGTATGAATCGCCCTGTACACAAAACATGTGATCAAAAAATAAGCATTCATCGTGAAGGTTCAAGTAATGTTACTCTTTTGATTTAATCATAATCTTCACCGTGTTCGGTTTCGAATCCTACTTATTTTTTCTTCTTCTCTATTAACAGAAGCGATCAAAATCGTTTAAGTTCAACATTTAGTTTCTACATGTTCATGCACGTAACGTGCACATACCGTTCGTGGTACACCTTGAAAATATAAAATGTCCTTTTTCTAAAACAACTCGCGTGGACGTTTAGAGACGAATTCTAACTACCGACAAGACCTCTAAATGATAACTTTTTTAGAATATCGAAGGCGAACGCCCGAATAGCCACTGCTCTTTTCTTGCACTTTTGGTGAAAAACGAAAAAGAATTATGGCTTGTGTTCGGGACTCGTTATCGCGGCATATACAAACGTTCCATTCTTTTGAACATTAATCGATTCTTTTGGAATCGAGTACGTTCGCCACGATAAATTTTTATAGCATTCGAATCGAAATGGTTGCTCAAAGCCACTTCTTGATAACTTGCCTTCGTATTGAAAGCGAGAGAGGTGGGATTTATTTTTTAATCGTCGAAAGAAACGCTTGCAGCGATAACGTGTGCCGAACACGTGCTTATGCGTAGCACATTTGCAATCGATAGAAAGAGGAGGTGTGGGGGGGTTTTGGAGGGAGCACATGGACCGCCTACTTCTTTCGTCTACTCGTGAGAATGTCCGGGTGAAAGTATAGACAGTAGAAATGTTATAAAATGAAATGCTCTGTTACCTTGTAAAACGTGTTACATTTAACATCGAGGCGATGAATCATTTTTTTTTTTTTTGTTTTTTGTTTGTTTAAATGTTTTGTTTTCAAACGTGTGAGCCGTCGCAGTACTGTTACTATTTTTTCCCATTGTTTTCTCGTTTCCATTTTTTTTTTTTTTTTTTTTTTTTTTACTTTTTTTTCGTCGAACACACAAGTCAAATAGACGGACAGCTGTCGTGCTTAAAATGAGTATCGGTTCCTCTTATCGTTACTTTTTTTCTTTCCATCTCTCTCTCTCACTCTGCCTATGTATTTTGTTTCCGTTCGATCGCGATTTATCTTGTCCTTCGACCATACAATTAATCCAACAAAAATACGCGCGTACACGACCGTGTATACGTGTACCCAGTGGTTCGTTTTTTATTTTTTTTTTTATCGCTTTTAGTAACACTCTTAGTATTTCTTTTTTATTTTTTTTTCATCGTTCTTTTCCCTTGCAACGCGGGCGAAAGGTCGTCGCTTATTCGCGATCCGCGCAAGTCGATCAGCGATCGCAAGGCGAGCTAGCAATCATCAACCGTGCGCCACGCGGTCCGATCTTTCGCCCCACCCGACACGGACTTGCTCCCTCTCTTCTCCTCTCGTTTTTTTTTTTATCCCTTTTAATAATTAATATATTAAAATATTACAAACTATGGCGAGAAAACGTTGATCCGAAGAAATAATTAGTATGAACCGTATCCGACAGATCATCCTCGTGCTCGTAACATTTTGAAAACTTGACTCGATTAGTTTATATAACAATAGTATTATGCTGTTATCGATCCTCGAAATAAATAACGTTTAAGAGCTGCGAACCGTTTAAACGTTCTTAGTATCGCGTCTCTGTAACGTTCACCCGATATCGGAAACGATGCACCTGAAGTTCAACGAAAGTCAGTTGGATTTTTTCATTTAAAAAAGAAAAAAAATTCGATTACGTTGCTGTGATGGATTTTTTGGAATTTTCACTCTACCGAGCAAAAAGCTGAAGATCGGGATCCAAAAGAAAAACGGGCGAATAATTTTGCAAACGACGTACAATTGCGCGAAAGCTTGAATTTGTTCGATCGCCTATCGACTACTTTGCATTCTTTGATAGTAAACGAATGCAGAGTGCTGAGTGCTTACTATTATCCCTTAGAACTATTTACAAAGTTCGTTAACCGAAGCTTATTAAGAAACACTGAAACATGACCGATGAAAAGGCACGACCTGCTGGCATTTGCAAAACTTATTTAACAGCGCTCAATGAGAAATGCTTTGCACGCTACACCAAAATATTAATCCTCTGGGGGACGAAGGCCATCGTACATATCAGGCAGTGATATCATTTACACGTTTAAACGTTAGTCGATAATCTTTTTCAAATTAAATTGAAAAAAACGTATCTTCTACGAGTATGCTAAATAGTTTATTAACCCCTTGCACTTTGAACTTTTCCGGGTTAGTTGGCCAGCAACTTCAGAAAAGCTTTGGAACCAAAGACGACGGTATATCGTTAAGGAAAGAACAATTTTTAAAACTATCGTACACATTTTTAAAACATTGCCGCCTATCACGAAGGATGCAATTGTCGGATTAGTCGAGACTGTTCGAGGAATGTGTTGCTGCGGGATACACGTTAAGTGCGAAGGGTTAAAGCAACGGTTTAACCGTACCCAGTTGCACTCTACATTCTGACGATTACGTACACAATTTGCTCGCGGTGCAAAGCAACGGTATTAAAAAAAACAACGTTAAATTGTCGTTACATATACATTCGGTAATTAATTCGAAAGATTGATTTCTAACGCCTACAACGGTGCATCATTCCCGCGATCGGTTTTCGTATTTATTACTTCCTTGCCTTAATGAAGAGACAGCTCGCTCTCTTCGATTATCTCTATACACGCACATGAACACATACACGCACGCATGCACACACGCGAGAGCGCGCCTAGAGGAAGAAAAGAAAACGCCACGCTCAAAGGTGATCCCCTTATGTTTCTTTCATTTTCATGGTTTTCATTTTCATTCGAAAAAGAAATGTGGGGGGAAGGTAGGTGGTGGGCGATTTTCGTGAAATCGCGAGCCTAATTCTAAAACGTCGTCGATCGAAGTTTTCGGGTTGGCGTCGTTCGGTCATCCGGTCGTTATCTTGTTCTCTCATTCTTGTGTTCGTTTTCTTGCCCGTTTCCCTTTGCACAGAGTTTGCATTTGCGCGTACGTTTTTTTCTTTTTTTTTTTATATACCTTGACTCTACGCCAGACCTGAGTGGGCCGATTGGAAGGTGAGAGAAGTGAACGATACTGGGGAAAGGGGAGCCATCGAGAAACGATGAAAAATTAGAAGACAGAAACAGAGACAGCAGTAGTATTAGGAAGGTGTGAAAAAGATTGTTGTTAAGAGAGACAGACTGACGACAATCGACGTGCGAGTTAACCCTCTATTGCATGAACTTCATTTTATATATAATACGTATGTACATATGACAATCATTGTGTCTTATATATGACTCTATCAGTTTTCATAGATATACAATTATTATGATTTTATAGTTTTGTTTACATATATAACATAGACCATTGTCAGTCCAAACTCTGATGTTTTTTTTTTTACTTCAACGTAACTTTTTTTTTTCTTTTTTTTTAATATTTACAATTTCTTTATATACCGAAGAGGACCCAAAACCTGGGGTCTAGAACGTTTTAATGAACCTTGCTCAGACTACACTGATTACGAATAATAATTATTATAAAGCAAACCATCAATCTAATTCTGAATTTCATTTTATCTCTCGAAGAAGAAATTATTTCTTAATTATTTATACATATATATATATATATACTCATGAATTAATTAAATGTATGAACTAAACGATAAGTGGCTGAATATGCAGAGCTATTAGATGTCCCTACGAGAAAACATGGTACGCAAATCCTCTAAAATGTCCTCGGTGAACTTTACAGGGATTCTTTTTTTTCTTGGGTTCCCGATCGGGCACATTATGCAATAGAGGGTTAAAGAAAAAAAAAACAAAAAAAAAAAAAACAAACAAACAGAAGAAAAATCAGCCCGCTCGTGGCCGGTCCTGCGATCAGTGGATCAGGACACACTTGCTAGTGCTCTGGTAATAAATGGTACTAATAGTAATAATAGTAATAATAAAGAGGATAATCGTAATAATAAGTATAATGACAATATAATCGTAATAATAATAATGATAATAAGAATAATCGCAGCGAGCGCAGGGTTTTCATACCGTGGCATTTTAATCTCCTGTCGCAAGCTGCGAGAAAAACAGCTTAATGCGAGTTAAAAAGTTTGGCGCGATTAGGTTTACAATTAATCTAACGTTCCGCCATAGATAAGAGCTACACTAACAAGAAGTGTAGAATTAATGAAGGGTAACATGCACACTCTCTCTCTCTCTCCCGTGGGAGACCGATTATTGTATAATTAGTAACAGGACATCATTGGTTCTACGCGCACAGCTTGCGAAAACACCGTGGCCATGGTATGGAAACCCTACGTGATAATAGCAGTGATAATGATAACAGTAGTGGACAAGCCCCACCAAATATAAACGTAGGCGTGGACTTCGGCTACCTTTTTGACATCAACATCTAGCAAAAGGTTCGCCGATTGCCAACCATTACAACGTTTGTAAAACAGCAAACGAAACACCAAGCTATTCTCTAACAATCACCTTCTCCGCTATATGAAAAAAAAAAAAAGAACATTCGATAGACAACTAATGGTCATTATAAACTGTGTTAATCCATGTGTGGCGATAGTAAATTTTTTGTTTTTTTGTTTTACTTCAATAGTACTTCTCTCACTAGACACGATTCAACATATAGAAAGTTTATCGTTATTATTTAATAATAATTATTATTTATCATTTATAATTATTATCTTAAAGCTGTCTAAGGACTCGCTGCGTGGCAGGAGCGTCGTGTTTTCATCTTTCTTTCATCTTTTTTTTACTTTTATATTACTTTGCTTACTTTTACGTGTCAGACGATTTTTTTTTTCCCCCTTGTTTATAATCTGTCTCTCTGTGTTTCTTTGTTTTTTATTTTTCTGTTTTTTTTTTGTTTTGCTTAGTTAGGTACGTTGTAGTCGTCCTCACTTTTAATAACGTGTTTTTTCTTTCCGTGTGTACATGTCTATACACGCGATCGCGAACATAGTTAGACAATGTGTCTAGGTCACCGTAGGTGTACGTGTGTGTATTTATATCTTAAATATCTACTACTTGTTGATGCTTTGTAATTTGTAATTTGTATAGATCACAATGTCATACCATCTGCGCCAGTGAACGATTTTTCTATGCCTTTTCTTTGCCGTTTCCATCAGAACGCTCGGTTTGGACAATATGCTTGTGCACAGATCGCGGGCTTATACACCGACCCCCTTGAACTCAACAATGTTTGACAAGTTGCATACAAGAAAAAAAAACAAACAAAAAAAAAACGAACAAGTTGTACAGTCAAAAACACTAGCGTGCAAACAATCGATTCGAGGTTCACTCTTCAGCGTTAGCTATTTCATTCTACGTCCGGTACTCCGTCGACATAATCGTTCGGTGTGTAAAAAAAAAAAAAAAAATAAAAAAATTGACAACAATAATAATAATGATAATAGTAATAAAATAATATTAATAATAATACAACGAGAAGAAAGGATAATCACATAAAGTTCAAACTATTCTTAAATTGAAGAGGATCGGGGGATCTTCGTCTTCGACAGTTTACCCACTCGTGCGTATTCGAATTTGTTATTGTGATTTATATTTCATTATATCATCAAAAACCTACGTGCTAAGTAAATTCAGACCAGCCGAAATTGTCGATTTAGAAGGAAATGCAATCAAAGAAATATCTTATCGAAATAGATAATAGGTTCATTGCTAAAAAATAAATAAAATTTTACTCATCTCTTCAAACGTGAGACGCGTCCGATAACGCACGAACCGGACGCGTCCTTTAATTAAATAGCACTTTATGCGTTTAATGCATCTATGCCGTTCACTGCTCGATTAATTCCGCACCAGTGCGAAACATCCACGATTAATTAGTTCGGTTTATCGTTTCAATTAGAAGAAACGCAAGGGAACGGATAGATATCTTCACTTATTTTTTTTTTTTTTCTTCTTTTCTTTTATCATTGTTGATATTAGCACAGCGTTGCAGAATCAAAGCGTATTAAGATTTTCCATTTCCACTGAGAAATAACTCGACTGCGTTAATTCTCCTCCAACTCGGTCGTTCGTTTTGAAATATTATTTGCCTTTTCCTTTCCCATTCGTTTTGTCTCATTAATCTTTCTTCCTGCGTCCAGGGACTTTGGACCTAAGCGACTGCAGGCCCGCAACACCTTCAATTCGATTGATCCACACGTTGTCAGGTGATACAGTTGCCTGGGTCCATGGACATTGGCATTTCGTTACAATTATACAGTTATATAGATTCTATATAAATACCTAATATGCATTCGTATAATACATACCTAATATGCAATTGTGTTAGAACTCGGCCGTCACTCAAACGTAACGTAATTACGTACGCGTGCACACCGTCTCTTGTACCGTTCATCTTTCATGATGGAAATTATTTCGTGTTTGCTCTGTGTGTGCGTGTGTGTGTATGTATGAAATTTGATTTCCCGTGTGTCTCCTGTGTGACAGTGTATCTTTTTTCTTTTTCATTTTTCTTTCAGTGCATGCGTGTACATGTCTAATGTATCGACGTGTGTGTATATATGTATATATATATATTTATGACTCGTGTATTGCATTCTGTACTGGCGTCTCTATATCCAGACACCATGCATTCGTGTCTGTACGCGCACTTTTCGTACGAATCGATGAAACAAAACATAACATAATTAACTTTTTATAATATACATATTATAGGGATTCGTATTCGCCTAGCATCATTTTTTTTTTTTTCTTCGCCTATGTTATATATTATTTCATAATTACTTTAATAGAGACGTCGTTCAGTTTGTAAACGAGTGTGTGCGGCGTCGCGGTCTAAATTGTGATTTAACGTTCTCGCGCGGCGAGCGTGTAAACACTTTGCTTTGTCACTAACGACTAGACTTTTGACAAAGAATAACGCGCGCGCGTGCGCGCGTTCGCGCATGCTTGAAAGGAAAAGAAATAGAGTGAATCAACAGCGTCGGGTCACGCAAAGGTACTGTAAGGAGCTACAAAGAATTCCCCATTAGCGATATTTGCATCAGATTTGGGCACTTTTGCAATAATAATGTTTAAAATATTATTTAAAATATGTCATCTTATTCTTTTAAACAACGTTGAAAATAATATTTCTGCATTTGAAGAATAAAATAACGAAATACTCCTGGGAATGGCTAATGTGTTCACAAAAATTAAATGCTTCGAAATACCTCTTATTTCAAATAGAATTTGTCGAAGCTTGATATTGCGAAATAAACCCATACTACGTTCAAAAATTCAATTTCCACGACAGTAACGCTGCCAATTGTCAGTCTACGCTTTACGAACTCCTGGTCGATATTCGAACAAACTATTTTCCCAAAATTTTCGTCACCAATCCTGAATTTCATCCAGTGGCATTCTCATCGGCTCTCCAGTTTCGTTGCGCACGACGAACGATAAATTCGACGAGATTTTAGAAACGTCCGAATCGCCACGCGCGCCAGCATATTCTCTCTTTTAAGTCTATGCAACGTGATACCGCTTTCCAACGCTTGACTTTTGTCTAACGCGACTACCCCACACCACGCTCTCCTTTCTCCCTGCGATATAATCGTTAATATAACAATTCATTTATTCATAAATTCTGAACGATCAAATTCAATTGTAACGTGATCTTCGCTACGGTTCATTTCCCGCCATGAATTTGTCTCTTTTTCAATATTTTCTCGTTTTCTTTTCGTAACACGTCGATCGAGGTTTAGCAAGATTCTTCTTTTTTTTTTTTACAAGCGGAAACAAGCGTGAAGAGTAAAGGAATCGAATATTAATGCGTGGAAAAGGAAAGAAATAGCCAGGAAATGAACGGTAGCATTCATAACGTTAATCGATGGCAACTTGTATCCACCTAAGGACGTTATCGCGCGATAATTCTTATATCCTCGATTCCCGTCGTTGCGTTATTTTTCTATCTCCTGTGTTAATCACACGAGCGGCAGGACTCGTTTTTTTTTTTTCGTACACTCACACACACTCACACACACACACACATACGCACATACGCGCGTGCGCACGCGTATGCGTACGCACATCATCATCTATCCTCCTTCCACTATTCTTCATCGTTTCTCTTCAACGTGCGCCGATATTATCGATCGGTTGATAACGTTTGATCGGATCACACGACCACTTTAGCGAATCTGTGCGATCGCGAATCTATGCTCAACGATCAGCTGACGGTTGTGATTTCTCTGCGATAATATATAACCATTCCAGGCGAGTTTTGGTGTTTTCAGTTGACGACGAGTGACGGTGATAGTGACGGTGACGATAACGATGACGGTGATGGTGACGGTGACAATGACGATGACAATGTCGATGTCGATGAAAATGGCGATGACGATGGCATAGACTCTGACAAGTTCCTTTAGTTCGCTTAATGACTTGAAAACGAGTTACGGTTATAATTCCAATATTCGAGTTAAGTTAAAGCCTTTTTCACTTCATTAAGGGAGAGTCTAAATTTGGATTGGGGTTAGGCTGTTGTGAGGTCGATGGTGATGGTACCTGTGCCACCACCGAGCCCCTCCCCTCGGGCAAGACATTTCCTCCGCCTCCGCTGTTCATACCAACGTTGGTTCCGGCACCCCTTTCCCTCATACTTTCGCAGTAATCTGCAAATATATCACGGAAACGCGCCCAGGATTTCTCTGGTACAGTGATTGCTGTTCTAAAGTGCGTCTTCACCTGGAAAAAACAAAATTACCCATTTGCGTCATGTTTATCACAACTGCATGGGTAAATTAATCCCTTGCCGTACAATGACGAAGCTCCACTCGTCACCGAACTTTCGTACATTAAAATCAATACATTCCCGAGACATTTGCAAAACAAATCAACAAATCATTTGCATACAAATGATAGTACACGTCAAGGGATTAATAAAATTGCTAAACGTGTTGCAATAAGATACATATTCTCG
Organism: Colletes latitarsis; assembly: GCF_051014445.1. NCBI lineage: Eukaryota > Metazoa > Arthropoda > Insecta > Hymenoptera > Colletidae > Colletes > Colletes latitarsis. The sequence continues at coordinate 15,626,944 of NC_135140.1, forward strand.
ATCACTTTCACACAAAACTCAATGAAAACGCGCGTCGAAACGATAGAATGGCATCTTCTTCCTAGACACCTTGTTTACTAAAGGATTTTTGCTTACTGTAAGTACTTGCTATCACGAAATGTCAGCTCCAAAAGTAGCAACTTAAGAAAAAAGGTAACCATAAACGTTGTTAAATTATTGGAACGGTGAAGCCTCCGTTTGTCAGAAGGTTTGATTTCCACGATAGCGTGCTTGTGATATTTTTGCAAGCTACTCGCGACAAAATACACAGTTTAAAGCACAAGGTAGAGAATTCTTGCTCGAGTAGACGATCCTCCAATTATATCGAGTAGTATGTCACGCATATATTTTCTGTAAACGCTGCTCGATAGCAAAGCATAAGTTGCTCCGGGTGGAGAGATGTGCACCCGAAGCTGCAGCCTATTTTAAAAATAGGTGAATACTCATGGCGGTAAATAAAAACGGCTGCAACTCGAAAGCTGACTGAAATAGGACATTGTTCCGAATCCACCCCTGAAGCGATGCTCGCGCGTTACGATACACCCAAGTGTATATCTTTAGTCTGCACTGTATATATACCTCGGAAATTCTCATGTAGATACCACGGTTATTCTGGCCGATATCAAAATAGAAATTCTTGCTATCCACGCGCATGTACCGTCCCTCTGGCAAGTCACCCTTGAAGCCGTCGTCCGTACCGTATTCCTCGAGAAGGTCCGTCAACGCGTCACGGAACTCGATCATACCCTGTGCCGGTATCGCGATCTGCGTCCTGGGACCCCCTCGTGTGATCGTCTGCGACACCTGTGAACCAAACGTTGGGTCTTCGATAAATGTCTCCAACACGGTTCCCTTTCAAACGTGTGCGTGTACATGACGGAAGTCCACCGGTGACAATGAACGCTCGCTCCCTAAATTCAGAACTGACTATCCTAAGTGCTTTTTACCCTGCGAAACAGATTGCACCTCAAGATGATATCCACGACAGACTGTTTGCGACCCTCCTTATCACCTATCGTACAAAGTAGATGCATTGGCTGGTACATACAGGGTGACTCACCCGCAGGAAACGGCCGCGCGTATTTTCCTTGAGGTCCAAGTAATACCGCCTGTTATCCTTCGTCATCACTTCTGACTTCAGTTTCCCATCGTTTGGTACGTTCTCCGAGCTCGGTGGACCTACAAGGTACCAGACCCGGGACAGAAGAGAACCTTTAGTTTACACGTTATCTTTCTTAACCCCTTAAGGCACGGCAAATGTTTGCAAACGTATTTAAAAATAAATTACAGACGTCAGGCACCTGCAATGTTCACTATTTTCTACAATTGACGTTTAGAGGTCCTTTCAACATTTGTTGTGCATCTTATTTTTATTGACTAGGTGCAAACAGGGATTGTCTTCGAGTAGTAAATATGAAGAAATATTTCATTACAAAGTTTAAATTGTTCTCTTATGGGACTCGTTTGGCTCCTCCTTAGGAGAATATCTCATTGATGCCTTAAGAGGTTGAAGACGCAAGTGACGATAAATAATATTTAGGTAACATTTCCCTCCCCCCTTTACCCTATCTTTCTAAGGACAAACGACTATTTTACATGTTATTAATCTTGCGAGAATCGCAGTTTACCTAAGGATGCATAAAAGTCGCTAAACGTCGAAAGGTAGTTCCGAAACTCGGACGCTGTGCTGAGCGCCAGGTAGATTTGGCTTCTCCTTCCGTCTACACCAATCTGCAAAAAGAACAGTCACCTTTCCATTCCTTTCTCTCTGCTTAAGACGATTTCTTATCCGCTAGCGGCTCGTCACGAGCCCCTTAAGAATATTATAAAATACCTCGGCTACTTTGATAAACCTCCCACGTCTGTTCTGCTTTACATCGAGATAGAATCTTTTACTCTGAATTTGAAGCATCTTCGTCGCCAACTCCTGCTCGCCCTGCTGACTCTGCTGACCTGGAACGTCGTACAAACGGAGTTAGGCTAATCACCGCGACTGTATCGGTTTTTTTTTTTTACAAAGACTGTCTCAGATATTTAGCCTCGAACGTGAATAAACTTTCTAAGATAAAGCGGATAATATTAACGAAATAGGAGCAAAAAGTCCTCGATTTAATAGAGAATCGTTTCTAACAAATTCTGTGTATTATCGAATTTTAGTATACCAGCCGTTATCGGCCATTGTCACGTGTACGTGAGTTTCCGTTTCGGCCATCTTGTCATCATCCATTCAATTTAATACGCTTGTCGAGGTTCGAATTTTGCACCGTGTGCTCGTTATGGCTGCCCAACGTTTATTGTTCTTTGTAGTAATATTCCCAAACAAATTCCACGACCCACTTGTTCCATGGCCGTAGCAATCATCATGGCTGTTTCATGGCTGTCGAAGGGGACGACGAGGAATGGGTGGGATAGGGAGTCCAGAAATAGGTCACCCAGTGTTTATTGGGTCAGCCTGCGCTCGAAGCTCTCTCTGCTGAATTCCCCCAAGCTTTCTGGGTCGAAGCAGCGAAATTCGAAGATTAAGATTCGAACAAGAATCAGAGTAACGAGGAGTAATTGTCGGTTGAATCCGAGGTTTTTCGCGCAGGAGAACAGGTCCTTCGGGACAGGACGAACGGAGTTCGACAAAACGGCGAAGCGATGTTGCTAGTCCTCGCCGATCAATAACAGCTGCAGAGAGGTCAATGACCTCTTTGGTACCCCACTACCGGCCGGATACACCTCTACCTACTTTTTCGCGCTATCGGCGTCGTCTTATCCTTTCCCTCGAGCAAACCACATCTCTGATTTCGACCCAGAAATTCGATCGAATCGCGTACAGTCGACGGGGATAACGGGAAAAAGACTAAAGGGACAAAGTTCGTGAGTTGGGTACTTGGGTCAGCGATGACGTAGAGGAAATAATGGATGTAGGTCATGGGTGTCCATGTTTTGAGAATATTAATCGATTCGTAACTAAGGACGAAGCGTGCTCGGTTTTTCAGTATTTAAAAGAGTGTTCCTATTTGGGGGATGTCGACTTTAAGCGATTTTTAAAATACAGAATTATTATACAGGGAGTTCGGCCACCCCTGTGAAAAAATTTTAATGGGAGATTCGAGGCTTCGTTAAAAAGTTGTTAAAAAATTTCAAATCATTCACGGAAAAATTATTTTCGGTTGCGGGGGTCAATTATAATCATTTTTTATGAATAGACATATCCTCGAAATCTTAACCAGTTTCGAGAAAAAAAATTCAATAAGTGGATAAATTTTTCGACAAAATTAAAACATTTCAAATCGTTCTAAAAAAATTATTTTTAGTTTCAGGGGTCAATCACAATCATTTTTGGTGAAGACACATACCCCTGAAATCCTAACCAGTTTCGAGAAAAAAATTCGAGAAGATGTGAAATTATTCGACAAAATTAAAAAATTTCAAATCGTTCTGGAAAAAATATTTTTGGTTGTGGGGGTCAATTACAAGCATTTTTGGTCAATAGACATACCCCCGAATTCCTAACCAGTTTCGAGAAAAAAATTCCTTACCAAAAATATAATTTCTGGCCAGAAATGTCTGCCCGAATTTTCATGCGAATCTTTAAAACATCATAACTTCTGAACGGATTGGACGATTTTAATGTTTAAGAAAGCAAATTACGCGTATTTTGATGGAGAATATGTACAAATTGCAAAAATATTCGAAAAGTTGGTCCTTAACCCCGCAAAATGAGAAAAACCCCATAAAAATGGTCCAATTTTCAAACAGCCATAATTCCTACAATTGTGAATATATTTTAATGAAACTTTTCTGAAGTAGAGCTCATGGGTATCTACAAAAAAGTATTAGACAATTTTTCTGTAGGGCGTCAAACAAAAATACTAAAAATGAAAAACGAATTTTCAAGAGAAATCGACAGGGGGTAGGTGCCTAATTTTTTCGACGAAAAAAAATTTTTCAAATCGTTTTAAAAAAATTATTTTCGGTTGCGGGGGTCTATTACAATCATTTTTGGTCAATAGACATACCCCCGAAATCCTACGCACTTTCGAGAAAAAAAATTCTTTACCGAAAGTATACTGTGTGGCCAGAAATATTTCTATAACTTTTTAACGAAGCCTCAATCAACAAATTAGTATCCTTGATTTTCGTCTTATTTTGGCCTCTAGAATCTCCCATTAAAATTTTTTCCAGGGGTGGCTGAACACTCTGTATAATAATAATATTCATAAACAATATATATAATTATAGATTGAACGCTTTTTATCTAAGATGTACAATCAATCAGCGAGGTTTAATCTAAATATTAAATTTACAATAGAAAAAGTGAATAGAAAATGTAGAATAAAATTTCTTAATACGACGCTTTGTACTCGAGGAAATTGATTTTAAATATTCGTTGGGCACCGATGCCATCGAGTACGACTAATATCTGACCATCGCTCGTTATTTCTACTTACGTTGGTATTTTAACATCGATTGTGGTACGGCATTATCTATTTTTCATTGATCTTACCGTCTTGTAACTAGCTAGAACCAGTCGAAACAAATAATTCACGTTAAGTATGACAAAGTCAATAATTGCGTCCGTACCCAATAGATTTTCAACGTCGTTCGCCTCGAAAACAAGAGCTTGCACGAAACAAACTTTATTCTATACTTTTGATTCATGTTTTTCACGCGGAATTACCATACTATCGTTCGTTAAAATGTTTCGGACAAATGTTGGACGGTTTTGGGGGGCCACATAATCTAGTATCAGTTATATATATACTTTTTAATATATTAATTGCTGCAACTCGTAATTCCCTAGATCAATCTAGCTATGGAATTAAAAAGTTAATTCATAGATGTTGGTAAATAAAATTTCTTGCACCAAAAGTCAGCATTAGAAAAAGACTGCTTCTGATAGTTTGTTATGTACCAATTACTAAATCCAATATGATTGTATAACAAAGAAAAGGTTTGTTTAATAATTCAAGGGCTCTCGTGGAAAGCAGCGTAGGTGCCAAAATTATAAAACAAATGCCACGTGTAAGAGTACAATTTCATTTCTTCGATAGTAAAAAGCCCCAGCATTAGTTTTCATTTGTTTACAGTTTGACCAACAGACTTTCGTGAACAACGTGGAGCATACTGATCAATGCCATCGTTGGTCCCCAGTATTTACTACTAACACATTAACGACGGGGCATTTTCATTAAATATGTATACTAAAAACGTGATAAATATTTTTGTAATTAATATATTTTATTGAATTGTTTTCTTGCATTATCGGAGAAATTACTAGAAAAGCACACACTTGTAAAACGAGAATGTGTTGACACGTTCACTACCAGACCCCTCGAATCGTCCACGAAAACGAAACTTTGTTTTCGAACAATTGCAAACTAGCATAGAGTCCTACCTATCTTGAAAACTAATATTTTTAGCTCCTAGATGAAAATTCGTGTCACAAATGAAATTGCACTCGAATTGCATACAAAATTTTTTTAACGAGTAAAAAGATTCCCTTTTTTTCTCAATTGTTTGGCACTTACGCTATTCCCCCCCGCGACCCATGAATTTATTTTCGAGTAAAAGGGCGGGGTGCCGAGTATCCGAGCCAATTCCCGCGGTGGCCCATAAGTCAGAACCCTGAAGGATTGATCCCCTGCGCGAACAGCGCGACGAACGATCGATCAAACCGTAAGGGGTTTCTCTGATTACGTACTGGACTGTTGCAGGCTGCCTGGAATTGGGACAGGGCTGAGGTCGCCCTGGAAGATCCTGCTCTTGAACATTCTGTCTATGCTACGAAAGTCCATGCACCTGCACATTCTTCGCGTTCGCCGCGTTCCCAGTCCTCCCTCCTTCTCTCCTGCCCCCTGACCCCCCTTTGATAGCTTACTCTCCGCTACCCCTAATCGATTACTATTTTCAATTCTGGACGAGAAGCTCCTTCCCCCGTCTCCGAGACCCGGTCAAGCGCGGCCTCGTCAATCCGTAGCATCGTCCCTATCGAGCCTCGGGCCGGGAAATTGGGACAGGGTCGAGAACACTCCGTGACGGAATCTCGGCTTCGCATCCCCGTCGATACGTCGTCGCGCACTCCTCTTCACCCTTCCCCTTCATAACAGTCTCCGGTATTTATCAGCGCCGGCACCAGCGCGAACAATATACGGACTCGACGCGACAGACGATCCTCCTCGACTCGGTCATGATCGTTGGCTAGGTGTTCATCTCCCTCGGGCCTGGTGCATGTCCCCCCCTGCGACCATTACACCGACGATTCACCCTGGTCGTCCTCGTCGCCGTCGAGCTGCGTCTCCGCGCAACCTGGCTCGCCTTCCTCCGTCATCCTCCAATCTCGCGTGCCCTCTCGCTTCGACTCCACCTTCCGTGCACCTGCCTCGCCTAGGTCACCATCGGGAGACCAAGGATTCATCGGAAGCTCCCCAGCCGCGAGCTTACAGCCATACGGCTACCATTCTCGCTACTCGGACAACCAAAGGGTTAAATGTTCTTCCTTCGATCACTGCCTTCCTCCGAGCCTAGGATGCGGTTACTTTTCGAGAGTATCGAACACCGGTCCGCGGACATCTCCGGGTGTACCCCTGCCAGCGGTTTCACGACGTCCCTTTCGCGTGCTTTCTTCTTACGTAACCGGGGTATCTTCCCATTTCTTCTCGTCCAGGCCCAGGCGAGGCTAGTCCTCGCTGTACCGTTCGCGGATTTACGAGGCGGACTCGACGTGGACGTCGACGGCGAGCCGCGAAGGAGGCGGGTGCATTGATCTCTGCGCCTGGAGCGCGACTCGTGGCGCTGCACCGACCTGCCTCAATACGAACTGCATATTTCCGTTCTCCCTTCCAGAACGGCCCCACCGCCACGCCGTTTCCATGAACGACCGCCCCGACGACGGTTGCTCTGCCTTCGACGCCTCGGCGCGTCGACGCGTTAACCTTAGCGCCTCCGCTACCGTCGGTAGCCACCGCGACGCTCACCCGCCAGAGAGAGCTCGTCTTCCACGAAATTTCCACCGATTTCGGTTCGAATTTCGAATCGGAAGACGGCCAGGAACGTTCCGGCGGTTTCCACGGGAGCAACAGGTTCGCTAGACGGTGATGCTCGCTGGAAGGGGAAGGGACTTCGAGCTGAGTATGGTGGATACGTTTCAGCGGATTTTTCACAATTTTTTTAGATATTCAGAATTCGATACTTTTTTAAAACTCTGCGTAGCTAATCGAGACATATGTGATCAGGACTTTCAAGACTTTGAAAAATCTTACTTTCAAATTTTTTAATTATTGTCACTGAAAAGTGTGTCTCGAGTTTGATGGATTTAACCCTCCACAAGTTTAAACTAATATTGTACAATATATGTCAATATTAGTTTGAAAATTTATGTAATCCTCCATCAGTTATAATTAATTCTATTTCCCTAATTCAGTTGAGATTGGGAGTCCACTTAAAGAACCTTAACTCTGACCTTTTGAAAAGTTTGTAAAATACAAATGAAAATATTTGCAGAAATTTAAGTCTTGAAAAATATTAAGTCCGTGCGCGGTCAAGGGCAGTAACATTTCAAGGGGTGTAATTTTTCGCATTAAAATAGATCCCGAGACTTTGCAACGCGTTCGAAGCGATTTAAAGCGTCTTGAGCACATAGTTAGGTATATCTTCTGATCTTGCTTCCTTCCTGCCCCTCGACCCTTGCGCGTTACGCATCAGCAATAGTTGAAGCTTGACGTCCGTGCGCTATGAATGCACCGCTCCGCATGCATGATTCATGATGGGCACGAGCTCATTGAATTTTTGTACCGTTAGTGGTTTTCTAGCAACGCCTTCCGACCATGCCTCGGGTTCGTAAAATTTTTCATATCCCAAACCTAATTTGAAAATATAGGTCAACCTTTCCGTCACACCGACCTCGACGTATGCATTTGAAATATAGAAATGTTTGATGTCTCGGGGCCCTCGAAATTTTACTCTTAGGTACATACGTTCCCATGCGTGCATAACATAGGCAACTTGCCACAACGACGAGCGTGAATGTCCACGTCATAACATACAGGATTTTCCTGTCCTTGAACTAAAAAGGTCGCGCACACTCTATTTTTAACCATTATCGAGATAACTGTCGTTAAGATTTCTATCGTGCGGGCAAACGTATTCGATTTGAAATTAAACCACAACAGAATAAAACTATAGAACTTAACTTTCTTTTAATTAATGTTACGATATTACATTTTGATCAACTTCGAGGCTCTATCGGAAACCTTTAATTTTTCTGGGTCAAGCATATTTTAGATTTAATTATTGAGTTAATTGTTTACGTTTTCCTCGGGCCAGCTGTTCGTTATTATTCAATAACGTCCTTTAGTTTTGACGTTGAACGTTGTAGTTCATGCAACACGATCGGTATAAAATCAAATAGATCAAACAGGATTTCTACGTTTGTATTTTGTCTTCTTCGTTAAGAGCCAGAGGGCGTGTGTTTCGCAGAGACAAGACACACAGTAGTGGGGGTAGTCAAGTGTTATAGTAGAGGGGGTGGCGTTCCAGTGGCCTTGAGCGGCCAACTCATATTGTTCGAACTGGAACTACGGACTATTCTACTTCTATTTACTCTTCGCAGTGCTTTGATATTTTTAAATGCAGAATACACTATTATCGTGTCCATATACAGCTTATAAGATGACGTTCTTGTATTCTATGAACACATACAATTGTGTTGATACTTCAAACTCCAGATTCTGGATCCTACGTTTCTATTTTTCTTTTTTGTTCTCATTACACATAAATTGTGTTGTTTTAGCTCGTTAAAATGCTAAGACAGCTTTCACTCAACAGTCGCCATCCTAGTGAATTGTTTTAATTAATTTATCCTTTCCGTAAATCACTATCGCTTCAAGTGCATCACGTGGACATCGTGTAGGACTTGGTACGCCCTGGCATTGTGTTTCTACGACCTAATTAATTTAGAAAGATGTAAATTGAAGGAGGAACTCAGCTCTTGGTGCGTATGTAGAACATCGTCGTTTGAATAATAATGAGAATCTCGTTAACAGGTCAGCATAATACGCCGAAAATTACATGACTCGATAGCTAAATTTTTAAATATGCATGGTCCAGCAAGAATTTAAGATTTTGGCAATGAACTTGGAAGTAGGTCAAAAGATATCGTTGCGATTATAAGAGTATAACGTTCAATTATAAGAAAGTTAATTTAAAAACTGAAGAATTCAAGTTTTATCTTACCTTAATTACAAATCGAATAACACGTTTGCCTATATGATAGACATCTTTATTGATTGTATGACACTACAGCCCTAGCACTTGTAATTGTTCAAGGTCACGGCCTTCGAGGTAATAACTGTCATCCATATTTATGGTTTTCCTTCATAGGTTATTGCCTTTACATTCCAATTGAAATGAATTGTTCTCAATTTAGAAAGTATCAACAACAGCATAATAAATACTACTCTCAGACAAAGATTATTTAGGTTATTATGTTATACGTTCGTAGAAATAAATATTTGCGATATACTGCTTATCAACTTCGAAGCGGAAGCGTGGTTAATCATTTGTTTTGTCAGCAACAAGAAAAGTCACTTATAAACGAATTTTTCTTTCCCGCTGGCTCAGTGCACAAGTATCGATATTTCGTTATCACTGACAGTTCATATTTAAAATGAAAATATTATCTAAAACAATAAAAAGAAAAAGATTAAATATTTTCAGATTCTTAATATATAATATGTAATCATAGTAATTGATTCGAGTGTAATTCTTCGATATTGTTTTCCTGATTTTTACCTGGAATTTCGAGACGCCTAAATACCAACTTCTGCACCGCGTTAAATTCCCTATAAAAATGAGCGATTGAAATCCGCCTTTAATTTTTGTCAGTACTTAAAACCACGAGCTTATCGCTTCACGCGAGCATTCCAACCGTTCAAAGTCTAACGACGCTCGTCTAAAAGATCGCAATATCATTCAACAGAATCGAAGAGTAAACTCACTGACGTAGCGAGCATTAATTACGAGACAATTTTTAACGAACCCCGAGTCGGGATAAATGTGAGGTTATATCGGGCACGATTCCTGATCCGACGATTATCCATGCTAAAAATTTCGAACGACGTGTTCCTACGCACGAAACGGAAAGTGCACGTATTCGTCGTGAAATGCAGTGGCCCATAACCTTTGATACCGTTACAATATTCGTTAGAACGAGTGACGAAAGCGCCAATGGATTTCTGCGAATTCCGCGTTCGTATCTTTCTCACGGTCGGTAAATTATCTCCGTGGGAGACACGAAGGCTGATAAAGAACGACACCCAGATTCTCCAAGCTGCATGCACATCGTTTTCCAATTAGTTTAAATTAATATTCTGTGTTTGTCAACTTCGATTGTTGCTGTGCAAGGGATTTCCTAACTATCGTAAGATACGAGTGAAAAGCATATTCCTCTCTTTTTACAACGAACAAATTCATCATTTTGAATATGAAATTCTTAACATTTATCGTAATTGCCGAATTATCGAGCAAGTATTTCAATACTTGTGCTCGAGTTTCTAAAACTTTTTCCCAACTTCACGAAAATGCCAACGTTTAAGAAATCCAGACGTCGGCTTATTTCAGACCTTGCGTCACGCAACCTAACCTAGACCGTCCACGTATTATTTCTAGGGATGTTTAAGAGTGATCGTTACGACGAAAAGGGAATTAGAACTCGTAATATTTATCGTATTTAGAATATGCCCGGAACTTCGAATCGTTGGTCAGCCGTTTCGTAATGTCTCCGCAGAATATAGTACTAAAATTATTTGTGTACACTAATGTCAATTTTAGAAAAATTAAAAATCGATCAGAAAAAGGTGATTTTTACTTAAATATTTATAATTCGTCGTAAAAACTGAAACAGATAAAACTGACGATAGAAAACGAATATCGTTTCGTATTTCTCTCGAATGACATATGATTAATCTCGAATTACCACGATTAATGAATAACAGCTACCTTCAGGACACCAGTACTGTATTTTGCCCATAGTGTCGCCCCAGCCATTCACAGCATCTGGTTGAGTATCACTTTGCGATATTTCTATAATTTCACCCATTGCATCACTTATTTAACGAAAAAAAAAAAATAAAATAAAAAAAATCCACTATATTGTCGTTGCCCACTTCGACAGAAGTTTTATCCGTGGCGTAGTATTACTTGTAAAATTTCGTAGGACGAAGGCATAGGACGAATTTAGGAAGGCACTTGGTAAATTGCAAGTTCAATGTACTTGCGAGGGCAAGGGCACTAACAAAGGTGAAACTATAAAAAAAATTGCGCACAGGTCACTTTTTCGTCGAGAAGAAAGCCACAACATTTTTCTAAATGCCACTTATTCGATTTAGAACGACTCCGCGCTCGGCGATAAAATAAGACACTCCCGTAACCGTTCCGCCAGAAAATTACTCGCAGATTTCACGCGCGTCGCTGTGAACACGATTGATCGCGAAAGCGACTCGTGAGTGAGTCGGCCGACCGATCGCGGACACGCGCTATCTTCACAGTGCAACGGACTTCAAGCCGGCTTTGCCGCTGACAGATTAAAGCAGGATTTCCAAGCGACGAACGAGAATACACCGCGGATGCGATCCACTCGAAACTTTCACAGGGACGGGGAGAACAAGAGAAGAAAAAGGTGTAGAGAGAAATCGCCGTGATGATGTGTCACAACGAGAACTGGGTGAAAAAAACCGTCAGCGCAACAGCACAGTCATCTCAAGATGACACATCGCGTTTCGTTGACTGGTCGCGCACGTTGTGGTCGCGGTTCCTTCCATTTGTCGGCGCACACCACGACGCGTGACCATACGGAACATATTGTCCGACGAGAAGCTGGACACAGGAACGACACCGAGCGACGACGACGTGTCGTCGGACGCGAAATCCTACACGAATGACGTGCCGGTCATTCATGGAGCCCGCCGTCATGCCGATGGAATGCGTACATCATGGTGGTGAAATCGTCCTGACCAATCAGCGATCGCCTAGCACCGGCTTCTGCGTCGCGAACCACGCGCGCCACGTGACTTCACAGCCTGACCACGTGACACCGTTGCACCTCCCACCACGCGACCCAGCTCCACGACATGATCGCGTGACGTCACGACCAGCTGACTGCGCTAGTACGGTTCCCTACTCCTTTTCCTCGTCCTGCCGCTACTGCTGCTACTTGTGTTTCTTCTCCCGTCTTCCATTTTTCGATGAATCCGTTTCTAACGCACCGAAATTGATGCGACGCGTCTCGCGCGCTATGCGAACCGAGAATAGGCTCGTGATGTAGCTTTCCCGCTGGAGGTGCATTTTACCGCAGCCAGAGGGGGAAGTGTATACGAAGACGAGTTTTGAGACTAGATTCTGAAAACGGATCTATGATTTGGCGCACAGATATACAGATCTAAATAGTATCCTTCGCTGCCAGTCTTCCACATTGATATCTTTCTCCGGAAATTTTGTCAAACCCAAAAGTATAATGCAAGATGTTTCTATTATCTTGCACATTCTAATGTCTTGTAGCGGAATATGGTCAAAAATAATCATAAACTGAGTGTAATGAAAAAGTACAACATAAATATAAAAATGTCACCAAAGAATAATCCGAGTATGTCCAACATCGACAGTCATTGTCCTTATTTTAACTCAGTACGTGAACCAATGAATATTAATTATATCAACTTCTTTTGTATTTTATTTATTTACTCACTAGGGTCGAAGTCAGCTCCGCCCGCATCCATTCCGCCTGGATTGCCATATTCTAAAGAAAAATAGAAAGAAATCACTATTAGAAATGGCTACAAAGAAAAGATGAACATTGAAGTGGTCCTACTTGCTAATGATGTCATTAAATATTTCCTGTTTTATAAATCGGAAAAAGTACGCCAGGTAGCGTGTACATCGTAATAACCTAACCCATAAACCTCGTTATAAAATTCCAATATTTCGTTTAAAATCGAAATTAAAAACCTATCTCAAACTATACGGATATAGTTTATGAATGCATACCGTATATTATATGATAGAAAGCGCAACACACCTAACCTAATCAAATTCCATGTTACATTAGTAAAACAAATGGAATAATCAGAGAGATCGATGTCGTAGTCATGACATTTTGGAATACTACAACAACGAACCGAAAATGAGAGATAATAACAAATAATTGATTCGATATTGAACAGTGAAAATGGTGTCTTTACAAATGGCAATAATTTTGAAAAGAAAACACGAATTATTATAGATATTTGGTGAAAAAATAATATATATCACTTCATTGCCATCTTTGTATTGGTACAACATTCGTATATGGAAAGTATTATATAATCCTTCACATTGTCAACTAGATTACATCGATTGAATTTATTTCTTTATATTTGACTTACAAACGTATCTCTGATTTAAGTATGTAGTTATAAACATTGAATATGTAGAGCGTCAATATGTGTTACTAAATACCGATCGATCATTCGCCTCGCTGAATATTAACATTGTGGAATCGGTGTTGGGCTCGGGTTACGTTTCCAGTGTCAATTTCTACCCGATACCGCCGAAAGATTATCTAGCCTCGAATCGATTGAACGTTTTTAAACGATAAATTGAATTACTCCCGTTGCTAGCAGATACATGTCGTGACCGTTTCGTTTCGAGGCCAAGATCCACTAGCTCCTGGGGGTGGGGGTTGCCTATGGCACGTGTGAAATTTACGCGAATCGTGGCCAGACGGTTCCTTCGTTTTGCATGCGCGCATTTATCACGGTGTTGGTACAACTTCCGTGGCTGTGTTCCGTGCGTGTGTGCCAGATATGTGGATCGGCAAGTTACATCACGCGTGTTCATTCGAGGACCATTCCGGTTGTCTCGTCTAGCGCGGTCAGGGTGCCTGTCACACGGAACTGACAACAGAGAACGGTTCCCAGAGGCCGCGACTTTCAAAAAGAACACCTGGAGGGAACTGGCATCGTTGGTGCACAACGCATCGGTGATGAGCAAAACTCTTATTTAGACTCTGGACACGCACACACATCAAATAAGAAATAAAAGATGAACAACATTCGATCCGTTCTGTTTTTGACGAAAACTACAATTTTAGTTGTAAAATGAGGTTAGGCCTGACAATGAAACTTCCAGCTACCCTTTGTTTTGCCTTTTTCGTAGCACATATGCACTGTTCTCGCCGTGTATTTATTTTGTCCGTATTATCAAAATTCGGTGCAATAAAAGCATAAGGTATTGAATGTACCAAACATGTTTTCATTCGTCATTTATTATTCGAACAGAATTTTGCCCATGCTGTTGCGAATGCGACTCGGGGCTGAAGGGAAGAAACAGAATTGGAGAAAAGGGGGAAGAAAAACTTAAAAGCACGAAGTAGAAAAAGATGAGAGTGCGTGCGAGCGCGAGGGGTGAACAAGCGATAAAGAGAGAGAAAATAGGAGTACGAAGCGCGAGGTAAAGAGGGAGCCAGAGGGGAAGAAAGAGACCAGAGAGCGTGCGAAAGAGACGAGGTGAGAGCGAGAGGGTACGACGCAGGAGGAAAGAGGACAGGGTTTGTCTCTCGGCCGATACGCGGCCGGCCATCTTGGATCCTGGGTATCGTTGAAAAATAGCGATTCTTTTCGGCGGTTGACAGAACGCCACGAGGGCTGAAAGGAACGATCGGGCGTGTGCGAGCCCGCGGTGCTCACGGACCGTGCGCGGAGTAACCGCGCGGGTCAACCGCGACGGAGGTCGTCGCGTTTGCTCATGGAAACGACGGTCCTGGTGACCGGAATCGCAGCACACGGTGCCACAGCCACAGAAAGATGTCGGTTCGCGCACGTTTGCAACACGTATCGGAGATCGTGCGCGATACGGGACACGTCGAGCAATCGTGCACGCAGGTTCGTGCAATCTCTGGATCCTTACTTTGCTGTTGATCGTCCAGGCTTTCCCGGTCAGACATTGCTCTTAACGCGGTCTCTTTCTTCGGTTCCACGCGTCGTCCCTCGACGTCTCGGCAACAGGCCCCGACGACCAAAATCCCCGGCACTGTCCGTGGCGCGACCCCGATATATCACCACTAACCAGCCAGCTCACCAACCCAGCACACCACTTGCGAATTTTTCACTTCTTCACACACCACGGTCCGACCGCCGACCGACCGTCCGTCCACGGCACCAGTCGTCACCACCACCACCACACGCTCGCTCGCTCGCTCTACACCGTTCCACGCTCGCTGGCCCGACTCGCGCTCGCCCTCGCTCGCTCGCTCGCTCGCTTCTTCGTCTTTCACTCGTGCTCCGCCACCGATCCCCGTCGCGGTGCGAGTGAGTGAGATACCGCTATTACTTACTCTACGCGAACGCACACACTCCTGACCTTTCGTCGTGAGACCTGCGCGTGTCCATCTATATAAGACTGCTTCATAGCCACGGTACGATCCACTATGCCCGACTTCTTCGCTCCAACGCCAACTCTACTTTCTACTCTCTCTCGCGCCCGTTCGCTCTTTTTAGCGGTTCCTATCGGTTTATCTCTTTCCAACCGACTGGTAGACTACTCTTCCAGCCGATTGGTGGCACCACGGTATGCTCGGTTAATATCGTTCACGTACTTACGTATCGTATCGTATCGCGCTCGCGTCCATCTTGCGTTCGAGATATCGAATCGTCTCGGTGGCAACAGAGCTATACTTCGTCCAGCAAACGAAGACTCGAATCAACAAAACCACGTGACTCACATCAGGGCCGTGACGATGCGAGCGTTGGATTGTGCATTTGGGGAGGCCTCAAATTACTAGTTAATATAATAATTTCTCATTTGTGGTGAATTGTTAGTTCTATTTAATGGTTCTGAGGTTGGCAATAATTTCTTAACGGATGCTCCAGTATCAGTTTTTCAACACTTTGTCAAGTATTTTTGTGTTTAGAGTCGAAACTTTCGATTCACTATACGACAAACCTATGACACACTCCTGAACAGAGACACAAGCGGACCAATAAGATCGTATCGCAGTCATATGGTTTTGTTTATTCAGTCTTTCGACTCACTGAACGAACTATAGACGCCTGTAGACGTTGGTTGCAGAGATGCCAGAAAGGCACCGAAGGTGCACTCTCACACTATGTCAGATCACGCGTACGTGAGCTCGTGGAGTTTCGGAAACCCGACAAAGACAAAATGACATATGCCCTCTTTTTCGATTCACCGAAGCTGCCCAAAGTAAGTTCGAACCGTCTCGTGGGAGTCGAGAGAGAAAGGCTCACACTTCCCTTCTCGCTCTTGAACAACTAATATCCGACCTCCCGTCAACAGGTCTCCACTGGCCTCTGCTGACGGCTGCTGACCACTCCTGGAATTTCTGACAACGTATAACGATTACGACTGGCTACTGTTAGTCTCTCCCAGTCTCTGCTGACCGCAGCTGACCACTCCTGGAATTTCTGACAACGTATAACGATTACTACTGACGTCTGCCAGCCTCCGCTGGCCTCTGCTGACCGCTGCTGACCACTCCTGTTGCTTCTGACAACGTATAACGATTACTATTGACTTCTGCTTGCCTCCGCTGGTCTCTGCTGACCGCTGCTGACCACTGCTGACCACCGTTTATATTTCTGGCAACGTACAACGATTACTACTGGCTACTGCCACCCTCTACTGACCCCTGCCAACATCTCCCGACATCAGCTGGCCTCTGCCAACATCTCCCGACGTCAGCAGATGTTGGCAGAGGTCAGCAGAGGGTGGCAGTAGTCAGTAGTAATCGTTGTACGTTGCCAGAAATATAAACGGTGGTCAGCAGTGGTCAGCAGCGGTCAGCAGAGACCAGCGGAGGCAAGCAGAAGTCAGTAGTAATCGTTATACGTTGTCAGAAGCATCAGGGGTGGTCAGCAGTGTTCAGCAGAGGCCAGCAAAGGCAAGCACAGGCAAGCAGAAACCTGCAAAGGCAAGCAGCGACTTGTAGGGACATGCAGTAGTAAGTATTAATCGTTATGCATTATCAGAAATACCTGCAGTGGTCAGTAGCGCTCGGCAGAGGCCAGGAAAATTCAGTAGAGACAAGCACACGCTGACAGAGATCAGCAAAGACCAACAGAGGTTAGCAGAAGTCTGTAGTAATCGTTATAGGTTGTCAGAAATATAAGCGATGGTCAGCAGAGTCCAGCAGAGGCAAGCAGTAAGCAGGAGCAGTCAGTAACAGTCGCTGTATGGTGTCAAAAGTTGTCGGGAGTTTTGTTCTTTTGTCAGCATTGGTCATCAGAGGTTATCAGAGGCAAATAGAAACCAGGAGTAATTTGCAGAGTTCAGTAATGAACTCTAGGAAAGGCAAGTAAAAATACCTGGCCAGTCGAGATTCCAAATCGTATGCCGTAGACGGGAGGTCGGATTTCAGTTGTTAAGAGCGAGAAGGCAAATGTGAGCCTTTCTCTCTCGACTCCCACGAGGCGGTCCGAAATTACATCGGGCAGCTTCGGAATAATCGAGAAAGAGGGCATATGTCAGTTTGCCTTTGTCGACTTTCCGAAACTCTACGAGCTCACGTACGTGTGATCTGGTATGTGTGAGTAGGGCACCGGGTGCTGAATCTGGCATCTCTGGTTGGTTGCTAATATGAATTCGAATAAAACAGTATTTTAAGTGCAATGAAAGAACTTAACAAATACAATTTTATAACGATCGATCGTAAGGTAGATTGGTACTCGTTCGTAGCAATATTCTGCTTAGTTTGACGTAGAGATCTTCGATTTCTTTTTTCGCGCGCGATGCTTCCCTCATCCTCTCGGTCCTTTAAGCCAATCAGAAGTAGTGGCTAGGCTATCCTTTGGGTGTCCCTTCTCTCTCGCGCGGTCTTCCGCGTTTTCGCGCCATTTTCGGAGTGGTAGTGGAAAGCGCGCTTTTTCGTTACGACACGGTGGGCACACGTGGGAAAAGAAAATATGCCCTGCGATTAATTTTGAGCCTTGATTTCTTTCCTGTTCTTATTGATATACGTATCACTACAAAATAAAAGGCCTTTTAAATTTCGCTGACTATAGAATCTCCAAGTTTCGATTCCATGCCTATATTCACATCATATGATATACATGTCGTTGGTAGACTTGCAACAGGTTAATCCATCTTGTGGTGTTTTGTTTTATGGCGCGTCTCCATGCTCGTACATGAATTTTCGAAATTTGAAATCGTGATTAGTTCAAATTAAAAGTTTATTTGTTAAAAAAAGTATTTTACGCATAAAAGCAAGTTTAGTCAATTGTAATTTCTAGACTTTATACGAACTCTGTGTTGTGACATTGGTTCCCGCTCTTTTTACGATCCGAAGAAATTGCAGACGCAACAAATTCAACTGTTTTATGACGAGGTAAGCAAATAGTTTACATACATGAAAATTATACTTTGAAGTATTAATTATATAATTTTTAAATTACGCTTTATTCGTTGCTTGCGAAAATCGTAAGCGTGAAATATTCGTTCACAATCGAATTATATTTTGGTGACGAATTAAAAATACCGTAAGTTAATTGAAACATTTTATTCATATTTTTTAAGCAAAAACACAAGAAAATTCAAGTACACTTATTCCTTACACGTTTACTTTACTTCAACTAAAATGTAATTATACGATAACATGACTCGTGCAAGATGTAATGTTAATGCCTATGTGCTTAATGAATGTATGCATGTCAGTTGTAAATACGCAATGAACATGTTAGTTGATGTATGAAAAAAAAAAAAAATAAAATCAATGTACTCGTTTCTGTATGCGTGCTCAGATAAAACCGTCAACGTCACGGAACATAACAAGCTCCGCTTAATCGCTATCATTTTCTTATTTTAACAAATTTCAACTGTTCACAAATCACTTGACGACCCCTTATTCTCATATCAAGGAGGATGCTCTGAAATGGTTACAAAAATGGTAGCCGCAGAATAAGGCACACAATTGATGCAACGTGCATGTAGTATAGCAATATATTTATCTTTAATGGTATTTGGATGTCAATGAATTTCTATAAGTATATGGATCGTCCTGAACATTATGTTATGCATATGATGCCTAGGGAATCTAAAGCTTTGCAGGAACGATTGTGCCTATATTGTTGTTGTGATAATAGTTTTATCATTATTATTACCAGTATAATAATTATTATTATTACCATTATAATTATTATTAATATTATTATTATTGTTATTATTATTAATATTATTATTATTATAGTTGATGTTACTAATGCTCGGATGATCAGTAGTTTTGTATATACAGGTTTTTTGAGGTATGTTTTGCACCTTATGATATGGGGTGTATGTATATATGATTTTCACGAACCACGTCTATCAATCAACTTATATAATATGCAACCTGAGGTATTCGATCTACTTGACACAACTCAACTAAAGCGTGAACTATGTTGTAACAAGTGCAATTTCCGTATGTGTACATTTATGTGTATAGGGTGAAATGTGCTCTCCTATTTCAGATTCAAACATCTATTACAAAACAACATGCTCGTCCGTTACTCACATAACAAAAACCAGTAATGTAATTCAGTTTTTTTTTATAAGTTTCACCTATATACATCTTATGTCAGCTTGTAACAGCTACCATTACAGCTAATTAGTTTGCTGCTTTACCAATTCACATAGTATCTTCAATGACTACTCTGCACCTAGCAGGATGTATGACTCTATCCTGTATTGCTGTTGTACACTATTATCCAAAGCATAGCACAATTATTCAATCGTTTCTGAAATCTGCTAGTTTCATTTTTATTGTTGTTCTGGAAATTTAAAACGAAGAACGCACGTTACAGATTACAATTCTTACGTTTAAAATTGTCTACAAGCAGACCTGGGCAAATTTTATTCGATAGGAAAATAAGAAATATTTATTTGAAATAACTTTTCAGTCTTCTGTTTCCCCGCAACGTTAATTCGAAATAACCGAAATATCGATTTATTTGGAATAATGGATACACGAGAACCTATTGGATACCTTGTATGATTATAATTTGTATTAATCTGTGGTTTTCAAATTTTTTTTTTTAAAGGCACCGCGCTAAAGAAACGAGAAAATCTCTGCGCCCGAAATGTATAAAGAAGCGAGTGTTGGCTTCATTTTAATTCACTCAAAATTAAGATACATCGAAGATAAAAAATTACTTAAAGAAAGTCTGAATATTGCAAAATGATGTAAGACCAAAAACGATGAAAGTCCAAGTAAAGTAATTGTAAAAGGTCTTTTAATAAGAGCTATCGAATGTATCTTCACTTCCGAGTCTCGTATTCTGAATAAACGTACAAATTATAAATTATTATCAAATGTGTATTTTAGGTTCTTATGACGAATTTCATTCATAACAATAGAATCGTAGAGATAATTGAATATTTGAACTCGAATCTTGAGTTGTACGATTACGAAATGACTATACCCGCTAACCTACCTGGATGTCTACCTAATGCATCATTGGACGATTACAATCTTTATTGTTAAACATCTCATAAACTATTGAGCGTTGACTCCTGGTAAGAGTCTATGGAAGCGTTTTTTTGAGGGTTTATACAAGATGTTTCAAAAAGATGGGAAAAGCCAAAACATACAGATTCCCCGTACGAAAAGAAATCGAAAAGCCTTTTACTATTCAAAAATTTGAGGCCTCGTTTTCGAGATATAAGCAATTAAAGTTTAGTGACGGGGGGTTTCCGGGTCGCGCCATATCTCAGTCAGCTGATCGCCCGGCGCCATTTGCACGCATTCAGTTTTTGCTCCTCTAAAATCTCTTCTTAAAATCCGCAAGCTCTTATTAAAAGACCCTATACAATTTTCTTGGACCACAAAATTAGAAATGGGAGCATTTATTAAAATAGATATTTAAAAATATACTTCTACAGTTATCAAACTTTAACCACGAACGTATTAATTTGAAAACGCTGTAATAAATCGTTATCGCCTCGTGTATTTGAAACTGTAAGTATATACGATGGACGGTTCTTATATTAATTTCTTTCTCATTTCGAATCGTTATCACTTCGTCGTTTCAATGACGCAAATAGATTTGTAATCCCATCCATTACGACAAACAGAACATTCCATTATTAGAACACGTCGGTTATTTCCAATAGCACTTTGTTATTTCATTAGTTTAAATACAGAAATATTATTTTCAAAGTTATTTCACAAAGGTAACGCAATTGTATGTCGCAAATGAAACAACCATGAAACATGACAACGTTATTTCAAAGGTGCCTAGGTCTGTTTACGAGTAGTCGACACTTCCCTAAGCAAAATGTCTTTTAACGTGGTACGTGGAAAAACCCTACTGTTTCTCGTGCTTTAAAATTTATGTTCTAGATAAGTTTTGTAAAAAATATGCCTTAGTCACTTTGATGTAGGATAATTCGTGTAATGCTTATAAAATATTACGGCGAGAACAACGAAAGCAATAACGTGACACAAGTATGCTTCGATCATTTTCTGTTTATTCTCTTCCACAGAGTTTCAGACTTAACAATTCATCGTATTTATAATTCAGAGAACGGATTACTCGAATCTCAATAAGCTCGATTCATTCAAAAATTATACTTAATAATGAAACTTTTTCATAATGAGACTTACAATGAAACAACCGTTTTTTTTTTTTTCGAAAGAAAGAAAAAAAGAAGAATATGTGCACCAAGTTATATTGACAATAACGTCAAAAAATATCGTATATGCTTCCATGCATACGTAATAATTTACCGAAGTTTTCGTGAAGCACGATTTGCAAACGATCTCTTAAAAGCTATTTACAAAAATGAATAGCAATACGTAGGCTTCCGCTACATCATCAGCTGCCCTTGAGCATATGCCTCTAAGTCAGTAAATTTTTCAACTTACGTCGATCCACAGGGTTGTCTTTCAAGATTCCTTAACGCGATTAAGAACGTAATAATGAATGCGTGGTGTGTATGTCCATCGATACGCGCTATACCAGCAATGAGTACAACGTCAGAGGCATACGTTATTCAGAAAAGGACGGCCTTGACATCGGTACTGTTCCGCGATTGTCCCTGTGGAGAATTGCTCGTGACTAGAGATGGGCTTAACGATATAGTTACTGATAAAATATCGATAACTCGGCGATATTAAACGCGAACATTGCATTATCGACACATCGACAACGTATCGATAACTAACATGCAGTACCGTCAGTCTCCTCTATCGAATGTTCGAGCATTAGCCGCGTACGCAAACATCGATACATTAGGTCATATAACATTTTTTCGCGTTCTTTTCTTTAATACGTTAACCGCCGTTACAAAAAATGAAACGATGAGATTTTCATAGCAATCAATATTTTTAGAAAAACACTAACGAGTGTTTACATCCCCACTTTAGTTTACCAGCTTCTCTACCAATCATGCGTGCGACGGGAGGGTAGACTATACACTAGAGCAGGGGTGTGAGCAATCGTCATTAATTTCAACAGATATGGATGACAAGACTCTTCACTGTGGAATTAAAACAATTAATTTTCAAGCTGAAACGTTAAAAGAAATAAATTTGATTAGGATCCGTGAGTATTAGCTATGTTACAAAAATAAATACAGCGACAAATTTTAGGTTTACTAGTTCTCTAAAATCAAAGTTCTCATTTTGTAGAAAGTTTTATGGTTAATGATGAGAATTCTAGAACTCGAATCACTTTTGTATCCGTCTTGTGATGATGACATTTATGTTTTTATTTTTACGAGCAACAAAATATAGTAACGAGTTAAGCTAACTCCTTACAAATGCACTGTTGCTCCACGATGAGAGCTCACGGCTCGTTGCACCGCCATGTTTGACGCTGTTGCGCGGCGTAGACGGAAAAATGAACCCAGTTAGCTCGACGTTTAACGTGTTAAGAGTCGCGTACGATAGTTTCAGATGTCTGAAAAATGCACCCTCACAAGAGAAAATTTAACCCTTTGTTTTGGTGGTCTAACAACATTACTATATAATATTGTACGTGTTCCTCAAACATTTTAAAGCACTTATCAGTATGCTCGCGCGGTGGCATTGAAAGTGACTCGCGACAAATTCAATGCCGCCAACTGCATAATAGGTGGCGCAGCACTTGTTTTGGCGCGAAGGCTTCCCATTGGCGGACCACGAATCACCGACCAATCGGAAGCTCCCGTGTCCGTGACTCACAAGTCTTGGGCCTTTTATCGTCTCGACCAAAGCGGACGAATATTTTCCATATAGCGAGGGAAATGCCTTCGAACCGTAGTACGCGATTACAACCGAAACGTGTAAATGCTCTTACTGCGATCGAATAAGAAAATAAATGGATCGAACATAACGAATTGTACATTCTTTTATTGTCGATATTTAAACGCGATATCGACAAGGTACCGATAAACCGGTAAACCCATCTCTATTCGAGGCTCTCAACAATCATTGAACGTTGCAACAAATCGCTCTGCATGGTATAGGACCCTCGCCATCTTGACCGTATAACGTTCGTGACTTGAAAACTTTCGTATCGATGCCCATAAACGGGGCATTCCCCGTGTAACAGCTCTCGTATATCTCGAAAGCTTCGTCGATGGGTATGTCGTTCTTCTCCCCCTGGACGCCCGTCTCCGTCAGAATCTCCACTTGCTCAGACTTATTTGGCACTGATTTCGATGCAGACGGATCTACGTTTACCTTAGAGGTTATCTCCTCCTCCACGCTGGTGGCGCTACCGCGCGCCAATCTATAGTACTTCTGCACGTAATCCAGGTTGATTTTCTTGGCCACGATGTTGTCCTCTTCGGCGGCCTCGCCCTCGCACGATACTCCTCGACATTGCAGCATCCTCTTCGGGGTTATCACAGGTTCAATCGTTTCGGCTTCCCAGCACTCCAACACGTCAGGCTCCTCTATGCTGCTCAAGGAATTCATCCTGCTACCTTTCTCGTCGTCGTTTTGTCTCTTGCTCTCCGCCTTAGCCGTCTCTCTCGCCCCATCGTTGCTGGTCGTTTTCTCAATCGTGAAAGCATCGTTTCTGGAAGTCGTCAACAACTTCCCGTCATCCAACACGATGATCGTCCCCTTCTCGTACGTCTTGATCACATCCTTCACGATACCCTCGTCGTTCTCGTCGTCCACGTCATCTATACGTCGTATCTTCGTGTCGATATTCGCGGGATCCTTGCCGGATCTACCTTGTCTTTTCGTTCGCCTTGCATTGACTCTCTTCGAGTCCGTCATCCGAGAGCTTGAAGCAACCCTCATACCCGCAACGCTATCCTTCTCAGTAAATTCGCAAACGTCACCAACGTCCTGCTGTTTCGCAGGGTTGTTCTTCCTTCTCGCGGCGTTCGCGGGGACCTCTCGCTGTCCGCAGGAATCCGACGACGACATGGCCTCGTTCTCCAGCTTGCCCTCGACGTGCCTGACCCGTCTCCGTTCCCCAGACCGTTTCTTCGCGTCCCTCTTCTTCCTCAAACCGCCGTTGCTGGCCTCCTGCTCCTGGCCCTTGACGTTGCTGATCCTTGCGAATTCGCCGTAGCTAGTCGCACGCGACAATACCGCATTGTCTGCGCCGCTATTAGCAGATAGTGCAGGCATGGGGTTGCCTTGCAAGTTTTTTGGCGGCTGTTCGTCCACCTCGTCCTCGTCTTCCGTCTCGCTGTCCGACGCGTTCGTGATGAACACGTCGGGCGAGTTCGCTCTTCGTAGCCACTCCGTCACCGCCTCCGTGATGGGAAAGTCCGACACCCGTGTCTGGCTCTCGAAACCAGAGTCCTCGTTCATCGCCTCGACGTGGTCGTCCTTGCTTCGATGATTGCTCGCGTTCTCCGACGCGAAGTTGCTCGACACGTCGATCTTGTCGCTGGAGTCGAGCGTCGACTCCGTCTTCAACGACGAGTCGTTGGACAGGTTCACGCCGTTCAGGCTCTGGGTCAGATCGTTCATCGCTTTCTCGTTCTTCAGCGCGTTCTCTGGTTGTTCCGCGGTGTTGTCCAGATCGGGCCCAGGCGT
Organism: Colletes latitarsis; assembly: GCF_051014445.1. Lineage (NCBI taxonomy): Eukaryota > Metazoa > Arthropoda > Insecta > Hymenoptera > Colletidae > Colletes > Colletes latitarsis. Next base: position 15,651,941 of record NC_135140.1, read on the forward strand.
TGGCTCTCTCACGAACTTCGTACCCTTGGCGCTGTACTTCCTCTTTGGCAGTTTGATGTTCGACAAGGATTCGTGGTTCTCCAGCTCCTCCTTCGGTACAGTCTTGGACGTTTTCTCGTCGTTGCACGAAGACGATGATTTCGTCAGCATTTTCTCGTTGCTCGAGTTCAATTTCCCGTTCACCAGGGTCTCCTCGACCCCGTTCATCGCTTCGTCCGTCAATCGTTCGCGCGACTCGTTCGCACTCGCTGCATCTTTAACGCACGTAGACTCGACCTCGACCAGCTCGTCGACTGGCAGAACGTCGTCCTTCTCAGCGAGGCAACACGTCAATCCGTTCGTTTCCGCGTCAGGATCAGCGTCGTGCAACGTCGGTTCGTTCTTCTCCGACGGAGATCCAGATGCTTGATCGGAATTGCTGTCCGTCAGCTGCTCGTCCTCCTGCTTCTGGTTGTCGGAATCGACACCGTTGCACGTCTTTTGGTTCTGGTCGATCGATGCCGTCTCCGACGACAACGTGCTCGACTGATTCATGGCTGAACCCTCACCGGAGGTCGACGAGGTGGCGGACGTCGGCGTAGCGGACATCGAGGCGTCCAGCTTCACTGGCTGCAACTGGAACTCCTGGCTTTGAGGGTTCAGCGGTCGATTGGTGGCTGTTGTCGAAGTTGAGCACGCTGTCCTGGACAGCCGGGAAGACAGTACACCAGTATCATATTCGGAGCTGTATTCTGCCTCCTCTTCGTCCTCCGTGTTACCCTACGTTACAAAAAGAATTTTAGAATCACTCAAGTTTCAATGAATCGTTTGTTTGTTTGAAAATTCGTTTACGCAATCGTTTCTATAATCAGAGAAACCTGTGCTGAAATTTTTCGGTGAAAAAAAAAAATTTCAAATTGTTCTAAAAAAATTATTTTTAGTTGCAAGGGTCAATCACAATCACTTTTGGTGAATAGACATACCCCCGAATTCCTACGCACTCGCGAGAAAAAAAATCCTTATCGAAAATATACTGTCTGACCATATCATTGACACGTTTCCCTGAAATTTCATGCGTAATCTTTAAACCGTCATAACTTACTCTTGTGTTCATTGTATTCTATGAACACTTCCTCCTAGTATCTCATGTGAGAAGTTTCTTTAATTTGTAATGGATATGCGCATAAATAGACTTGCTTGGTAAAAGACAGTGTTTGGTAAAGCAGGTTTGCAAGCTTGTGCTTGTATGCAAAGACACATCTTTGCCCCCCCTCTGAGAGTGTATAGAGATTGATATTTACCACAGCTAATCTTCTCTGGTTTCTTCCCTTTTTTTTCTTTTTTCGGTTGGTATAGGTCGTCGACATAGCCGCCACGTCCGTAATTCTGATCATAGGCCCGCCCTGTATTGTAACACCTTGGACAGCAAAAATACCAAGCATTATCTCTCCGTGCGACAACGTACACGCAGTATGGCGGAGCGTCGATGCGACCAAACGTCTCTCGGAATTCGACCAGGGTGCACCGGGTCGAATTCGGAAACCACGTCGGAATCGACGCGCGTCGAAGGGCGCGAAGACTGAACTTGGCTTTCCGTGGCCGCCTCCTCACCCTTCGCCTCTTACATCAAACAGCTTCGCGCACGGTATCTATTTAAAACCATTTCTATTCGAGGCTCGGCGACGCTGCCCGAGGCTCTGCCAAATCCTCCCTTGACGCCCCTCGCGCGACCAACAGACATTATTTCTAACATTAAATGTCGATGGAACAGCGGCATCCTCGTGATATCGTTATGAGTCAATGGACCCCCGGGTGAATACGCCTCTTCGCTTGTGCTACGTGCGCGGCTGCGTGCTGGAGAATATATGCTCGATGTCGGAGTTACAGTGAAGAATGACGGATCAGAAATTAATCGTATGCACACACACGCACACACACAGACATACGCACACATACCGAGCGTGTATAGAATCTTGGACTTTAGGTACGATCGTCGGATCGCGATTAGCCAATTTTAGTTCGCATTACGATCCCCAATGATGAAAATTACAATTTACTTCTACGATATTAAAAATTGGAGCAAAGTTGAACGTTCATTGCTTGCATTTCCGTCTGGATTGCTTTCCTGGAAATTGTGAAGCAGTGAACGATGAACATGGCGGGCGTGTTCGCCAATATGGCCGCCATGGAGAAGAGTGGTACCAGGAAAACTCAAGTTTTAGCAGACCACCGAAGTATCGAATTTAAGTTAACGAACAAATTTTTGATCTCGAAAATAAAAAAATTATAACTTTGCTTAAGAGAAGGTGCGTCTCTGCGAATTATTACCTTTTACCTTGACTGTGGTAGAGGCACGGCGGTAATAAAACAGCAATGATGCCGATGGACGGGACAGCAGTCGTGTATCTGGGTATATCCCTTTCCCCTCGCCGCGCATCCGACCGACACTGTTCTCGTTTAACATTAGAAACAGGTACAATCAAACGTACTAACGCCTAGACTGTTGCAGTGCGGGGAAGGAGCGTCCGATGCATCTCAGCGCGCAATGTGTCATCCGCTACAATGTACTCTTTCGTTCCTAGTTAAATATAAACTTCTTGGCGGGCAGCGTGGGTTCTCACGCGGCCGACAATTTAACCGTCGTTACGCAATACGTACTTCCGATATTCTTGCGACTATGGGCGCTTAACGATCTCCGTCTGTACGTTCTATTATTATTTACGTGCCATGCTACTGTTACCTTTCGTTATCGTTTACCGATTCACGGAGATTCGTATTAGTGACAGGGCCGGGGAGCATGCAGATCTCACGACTCGACGTCAAGCGCAACAAGGGGTGAACGCAGAAAGCTGGCTGGGATCGACTAACATCGCGAAACTCTGATCCTGAGGGGATCGGAGCTTCCAATGCAACCGACGATTAACCCTTTCGCTAACAGACTGCAAAACGCACCGTGCAAACGGCAAAAAAACATTTCGAAATGTCTCGAATACTCTAAACGCTCGATACTGTTGCACTACAAGTTGCGCTTCTTGCGTTCTCAGCGAGAAAGGGTTAACATCGACGTGCAACGTCAGGATGCATCGCTCCCTCCCCAGGGGTTCGTGTTTGCGCAGATTCTCTCAGCCACGAGAACACAACCTTCGCTAGTTCGTCCGTTGTTCCGTCCATCTGTCCGTGAACAGAACGAAAGCTACGAGAGAGCGAGAGCGTTCGTCTACCCATGCGGTAGCAAAGGAGAAAAACTAAATAGTAACTTTCGAGAATCCACCGACCCGAGCAGAGACTTCGAAAAATCAACTAACCGTTCAGGTTGACCAAAGGAGGACCGAACATGTAATGGCCGGGATACATGTACGGTTGAGGCACCGGTATCACGTGCGAGACGTGCATCGGTTGCTGCACCAGGACCGGCTCTAGGTACTGTTCCCCGTTGAAACCGTTCTCCAAAGGCTGCTCCTCCACCTGGTACTCCATCTGTTCCTCCATCTGGTGCTCGTCGGTCTGATCCTTCGTCGCTGCGTCGATCTCCGTCGGCTGCTTCTCCGTCTCGCCCGTCACGCTTTCGCTGCAGCTCGCGCTCCATGTACCGCTCTCGTTGCACATACCGTTCGTGTTCTCTACTGGCAATAACGTGCTATCCTGTTCCATCGCCAGGGTCGAGTCCTTTGTGCTTTGCTCGTTCTGCAATTCCAACCAACTGTTTCTTAAGACGGTTCTTGTCGATGAAAAACGGTGATCGGAGGAGTATTGGGCAGTGGGTGACATGGCAAAGCAGTTGGAAAGGGTATAGGAGTCTAGATAGAGCCGATTGGGTTCGTTACTTAGCCTTTCTAGGGTATAAGAATCCTATAGAACCACCTAGAGGAGAAGTAGGACTCTGGTGAAGCCTTTGTCTTGGTCCTCCACAACAGTTGCATTGTCTTCTTTGATGAGACACAGGGATTAGAGAAGTTCTGGACAGTAGGTAGCATGGCAAAGCAGTTGAAAAGGGTGTAGGAGTCTAGATAGAGCGGATTGGGTTCGTTACTCGACCTTCCCAGGGTATAGGAATCCTATAGAAATACCTGGAGTGGGAGTAGGACTCTGGTGGAGCTCTTGTCTTCGTCTACAACCAATGGTAGTTTAAATTACTCTATATTTTTGCCAGTCTATAACCGACCATAGTGTTAAAGGTTATAAGAGGCCAAGACAGTGGATATATTACACATGATATTTCTATGAATCTACTTATGTCAGTTCCTGGTTTTCAATCGATTCAAGAGGGTATTTTGGTCTCAAAGATAGGAAAAGTCAGTCACACGTAGCATACTTAATTCTCACTATAACGAGACTTGGAAAAGGTTCCTGACAAAGGCTTCTGTTTTCTCAGGGCGTACCTGGTAATCCATCATGCAATAGTGTTGTCCAGGTAGTTTAGGCATAAAGGCAGGGTTGATCCATTCTATCGGCCTCAGAGGCACGGGATCACAAGGTACAGCTGCTAGGATATTTGGTCCAACCTGCGCTGGAACTGGTGCAGGGCCAAGCAACATCACCGGGTACTCGTAGTAGTAGCCACTATTGTGGTCGTAGAATCTTCCGTAGGCCACGTGCGCCCCGGACTTCATCATCGGTGGATATTCTCCGGTACTGTAGTCTCTGTCCAACAGCTGATCCTCAGTCGTTTCGCTACCATCTGTGTTCCCAGGGGAGAATAGAAATGTATTAAAGGTCTAGACTGGTCAGCTTCGTTGGTGTTATTGACGTATGGCAGTGAAGCGCAGTCGTCGGTAAATTATCGAGTGTTTTATGCTTCAGGGACGAGGAATCTCAAAGGATCGTTTAGAACTTGAACGCAGATCAAGCATAGTAGTTTCAGGAGTGTTCGTAGGGGTTCAATCAAATTAATAACACGAATGTTTGCTTCGAGTCGACTTAACATGGCTGCACAAGAAAAAGTCTAATGGCGTCGAGTCGTAAGATCTTGGCCACCAGTTGACAACTGCATTCCTCGACATAATCTTATCGTTGAACTTCGATCTCAATAAGACGATAGTTTCAGCAGAAGCGTGGCGTGTGGTATCGTCTTGTTGAAACCACATCTTAGACAAATCAGATCCACGCAATTCGCGTTAAAGAATAGATGAAATCGTCGAACCTTCTTCGTTTTGAAAAAGGACCACACCACGTAACTTTTTGTGGGTAGAATGGATCGTTGACTGAGGATTAGCATCTTCCAAAATTCATCCATCCGAAAATGAGAAAGTGAACAAACGAATAACAAACATGGCGGCTGTGATAATTGAAAGATCTATCGCTCTTATTGGAAGACCCTATACGTATCGCCTTAACAATTTAGACTATCATTGCCTAGATAGGAGCTACAACCTGGTCCAGTTCCCAGTATCACCATATACGTTTCTCGACCGACCACCGAACGTCCTGACGTCTAAAGCAGGGTTTGCTGGGTAGCCTTACCGACGAGTCCTCTAGCAGGCCCAGGACAACACGTACACCTTCCTTCCTTCATTTCCCCTCTCTCATCTCTCTTCTAGCTTTTCCATAACCAACCCCCGAACTGTTCGATCGTGATTGCCTACCTGCAACGTTAGAAGACAGTTTCCAGATGTATGACTCTTGACACGGCTACCTTAATAGAAAACAGAATAGTTCCACTCCAAAATCGTGTGCCTAGCCGTCTCGTATTGCAACGCCTGCCATATTCTGTCCAAATACTATCAAAACTTTAGATTGCCAGAGATACTTTTGCTTTTTAATCGAATTAATGACTCGTCAGCTTCCGTATAAACAACAGCTTGAAACAACCCTTAACATCGACAGGAATGAACTGGTCACTCGAAACTACCAACGAGACACCTCCATCGTGCTAACGATCTACAGACTCGTGGAGACAAACGTAATACTCTCTTTTAAGTGGCAATCTTAACCCCGGATTCGAGCAACTCCATCCCCTCTTATATCATTCTTAAGTAGATTCCAACAAATGCTCAATTTTCTAGCTCCAATTAAAGACGAAAACTCGAGGAAAAATAGGGATTCGAGAAACGTTTATCCTCTCATACTTATCTATAACTGAAAGAACACTAACCAAAGAAGTTTGGTTCGCCTCCCCCCCAACTAAGAGAAACTCCATGTGACTTTTGGGGATCCGTGTTGCGACGAAGGATGAAAAAAAGACCGGACAAAAAAGAACAGAAATTCGATGAAATGCGTTACGCTTCTACCTATACCTCTACCTGCGGTGGAGTGCGAAGCTGATTGGCTCTCGGTGGTCGAGGGGGTGGCGCTGGTGCTCGCGTTGCTCGCCCAGAGCTTTCTGCGCGAGAGGTAGCCCTTCTTGAACAGCATGTCCTGCCTGGGCGTCGTGATTTTCGCGTACTCGTCCTCGTTGAAGATGATCTTGGGCTGCGACGGCGACCCCGAAGAATCGTCCTTGTGGGACCTGGTCCCGCCCGCGTACCCGCTACCGCCCACGTTCCCCGCCCTCTTCGACTTGTAGGTGCCCTGGCCATTCCGATTGAAACTATGGGCGCTCGTGTCATTATCCTGGTCCTTCACGTAACCGTTTCGCAATCCTTCCTCCTCGTCTTCCTCGCCGGGCGGAGCTGTCGACAGAAACAAAACAACACGTTAGAAGGTCCATTTCGCATTTGAGTTAAGCAGACTCAAGCGTTGTGATTTTATTCCATCTTTGGTTGCTACCACACAGTGCACTCGTTTTATTACAGACATACAGGATGAAAAATTCATGGTACAAATTAGACTCTATGGCTTTGTTTTCGAGAAAATTAAATTTGCTCTGAAAGCATCGCCAGTCTGGATCATTTAAGGGTGAATACCCCTCTAAACCACAATTTTTTAATAGTTTAATACTTTAAACATATAGAGTCAACCTAACCCAGACCCTCTGTGCCATAAATTATGAAACACCTTGAATACCCCTTGTATCAAGGGCCATATTTATCGCGGATACGTTTCGTTCACCTGCAATGGCGAATGTACAAGTGTTATTAACACTCGTTAGGCTGATAACGCGTTCACGTACCCGGGTCAAGTTGCGTAGGAATTCGTTACACGAGTGCACCCGGTTATCTGCGAGCAACATCGTACATTCGTGATAAGCGTCACACGAGGACGAAGAAATCACACTCGACATTCCTCGATGGGATGTTTGGCTGTCGCCTCTGGTCTAGCTTGCAATTAGATTCCTGAGCAATGTCATCGAGCACCTAATCGCGACGCGTGTCGAGCTAAAAGTTTCGTTTTGGGTCGGTCGCTAGGGTGTTCGAGTATCCGAAATTGGTTCTTTCCACGACGTTATTTATCATATTACATAATACGATAACACCTAAAGTCTAAATGGAGCATCTGAGAAAAGAATCAAGAAGCAGAAGGAAAAGTAATTTCGAGTAATCGAACACTCCTGCATTGTTGTGCAAGTGGTATTTAGATCCCGATGATATCAATCGGTGTACTCTGCTCGAATTATAAAAGATTGTCTACAAAATTAAAAAGCCGTCCAAGTGCACGGGCGTAATCTAAAAAACTATAATACCTCTCAAGGTGCACCTACGAAGCTTGCATATAATTCGATCACATTAACCCATTAGCAGCCAATGTTCCAATCTCTCGACGCGGATACTGTCCCTTCGAGCGATTTCCATCGACACCAATTAACGTAACTACCTGTTACCACGGTATAAAAGGCGTACGGTTTCGTACTTTCTGCTTAACGTGATCCTGACTGGTCATGGGTTAAACGAAGCGTACGCACTATCTCCAGGAACATTATTATCTACAACGAAAGAAAAGATCTAAGCTTCCCGGGCGTCTGTACAACTAAAGAAAAAGTGTAAGCTCTTCGTTCAAGTCCATGATCAGCCTCTTCCTCAAGGTTCCGTACCGTCTTGGTACCTCGCTAATAGTAGAACGTGATTGGAGGAGCCGATCACGTGGGTGATCCTTCGCTGTCGACGCCACTGCATTTCTCCCCTTCCGCGCCCTCTAAGTCACACTGTCGCCACCGACGCAGTTTCAGAATCCTCTTTTCCTCACCCGCGCTACCAGGACGACCACTCCTGCACCCCGATTCACTCCGGACACTAGTTTCTCGTCTCTGTCCTTGCACGATGGAAAATTTCCGCGGCACTGGTACCGAGGTGTCCCGAAAGCGCGATTACGCCAATGGCTTTCGCGGCCAGCGGTCGATCTTCGCGTCCTTTCTCCCGCCGTTATCAGTTTCAGGGTAAACGTAACGCGACTGATAACGCACCGGATAAAACGAGGATGTGCACGGATAATCTGGCGCACGCGATGCCTCGAGAACGACTGCGGTTGACACGAGGAACGGGGTACAGAGGGGGATGGAGCAGAGGAGAACGTTCACTGGCGGACGTAGCCCATTGGCCGGCGTTCGCGAACTAGAATAGCATCAAAATTAGAATAGAAAACGGACGAGGACCAGTGGCCACTGCTGCTCGCCGTTCCCTCGAAGATGAGCCCCGACGCGTTCAATAGACTAGTTAATTAGCAAAATTTTACGTTGCAACAGACTGTGAACGCTATTTCGGAAATAACTTGAATTTTAGAGAATAGTTTTAGATCGTAGAGCTAACGAATCATTTAGATTTTTGATCTCGTCTCGTGGCCTTTCAAATTAAGTTAGTTAACGTGGAAAGTTTATAATTTGCATATTTTACTTCTGTAATTTCGAAACATATCCTGACTTTCTAAATTCCTCCAAATTGGATGAATCTAATTTTTTAGAATACTTGCTTGCTTTTTATCTTCTTTAATCGGCATAAAAGGTATTACCTAAATTTCGTCCCAAGAGGATATAATACAAACTACATAGAATTTGTAAAACTAGAACCAGTAATAGGTATACCAAGCCTCGCAAACGTGATTTTAGAAATTGCTTGAAAGCTTTTCCTCCCAAGTGATCTTCTGGGAGCAGGTTTACCCTTTAAGCTTATTCCTGAAACGAATTTCTCGAAAGAGGTCATCGGACCCTGCACTCTTTGACTGTATTTGGTTTCCTTAAAAGGCCAAGGCACGTTTAGAGGTTTATTTAATTAATTTAAAATAGAAATACGAGACTGAAACACTTCAAACGAGAGTGCTTGATTTCGTTTTATAATCTTGAAGTTAAGTTTTCCCTAAGTGACTTGTGTTTACGCAATCTTACAGGCCTGAGGAGTTCGTGATTTGTGTTTTCAGTGGAAATGTAATTTCGATAAAACAAATGAAACGTTTTACATCGTTAGAAATTTTAATCCAGATAAGAATTTGGTTCATTTCTGTTTCTGACTACGGTGCACGCAAAGCAGGCTGTTCTAGTTTTAATCAGATTTTAGGGTTCAACGTACCCGGGGCTGTATTTTAAGTAGCAAATAGAAAGCGCTTCAAATACTTTGCTTCATCCAGTTACACTCAGTGTGCCGAAGACTTTCTTGCAGAACTGCAAGCGTTCGATAATTCGTGCATACGGAAAAGGAAGAACAATTAATGAGATAATTTATGTTTAATCCAAAGATAATTTCTATATTAGGGTATCCATTTTTGGTGAATTTTTATTTCCTCGTTAAAATATTTACATTGCGATACGTAAGAGTTAATTTTTTTACAAATTTTATATCGAGCTTTTAATCAAAGTGATCAACGGATAACCAACGTCCAAAAGTTTCAAAATTCATGAATGTTCGTTCGAACTACGATACGTCGAATTAAATTTGTTGGCAACCGAGGGGGTCGAAGCGCGCCAGCACGTGAAATAACTAATTTCGTTTCAAGTAAGAGAACAATTACATTGTCTTAAATGTTTGACACGCAGACAACACCCCGTTGATACCCCTGAGAAGAAATACGACGGTACGAGAAACCTGTATTATTTGTTGCACGATAACTCGGCCGCCAAGTAGGTTGCACGGCGATTTATTGTCGCGTTACATAAAACGCGACACCATTTATTGTTTCCTCGGAGAGGGACCAGAAGGACTGGTAACCCTAGAACGCCACGTGAATCCAAACACAAACTGTTAACAACAGTGAGATCATTGAACCATTTTATATTCATGCATTCCATGCTGAATTAAACACTACTCCAAGTGCCATTTTTGTTGAAATCTAAACACGTCGAAGCTTATAGCAATTTTGAAAAATTATTTGCGAAAGTGTCTTTGATCAATTGGCGAGGTTTTCCCGGTGAAAACGAGACCAAACACGACCTTATTCCGACTATTTTTAATTTTCACGTTATTCGTGTCAAATGTTATCTAATTTTTTATTTTTGCTAATAAAACACAAGCCTTGTGGAACTTCGTAAAATGGTAACCATTAAAAGAACTTGAATCTAAAATAAAAATTTTACTAGTGATCGTTTGACGCCACTGAAGATATAGCTATTACTGTAGAAGGAGGATCATTTTTAAAAACATTAGAATGATTATTTCAAAAAATGGTGTCAGTAGTACACCTCCAAGAATGGCAAAAATGGCACCACAATGGAACTTTACGTTGCAGTGGTTCAAAACCTTCTGGAACAATGTAATTGCAGTTGACTGTTCTAAATACTACCAAAGGAGATTTGCTACGCCTTTTTTTTTAAAATGGCCGCAATTTACCGAACACTGAGATTTAAAAATCTTCCTAGTTTCCTGGTGCTCGTTCAACGCGATTGAAATCACAATTGGTGGCCAGAAATTCTTCACCTGAGGTAACGATAAACGCAGAAAGGTCACGAACGAGAAGCAACGCTTCAGCGCGCTGCAATTATGGCATCGCCACTAAATGACACTAATTTCTGCTCGCAGCACTAGCTCGCCGCGATCTTTAATCAGTGACGCACACACCGAGGGAAATTGTTGGCTCGCGTTGTTTCTACTTCTCTTTAGCGACCAACGCAAATAACACGTTCAGTGTGACCACGAACGAATCAAAATTTCGATGCACGTCGAAATTATAGCAATTATTATCCCAAACTAAATTACATCGATGTTTGTTATACAAATATAAGAAATTAAAAATGTAATTCAGCTATCGACTGATTACAAATTGATCGCGCCAAGTTTGAAAATATGTGATAAATTCCAGTCTTGAGCCATTTTTGGTCACATTTCTTTTTACATTTTTAAAACCGTATCAATTTCTAACCACAGATTTTGGTGAATGGTAATTCGAATTTATCGACCCAAGAATATGAAAAATATTCTATTGGATCATTTTTTGGTGGCCGAAAGAACTCTTAATGGCACCTTTAAAAAAAAAAAACTCATTGACACTTGAACTTCCATGAATCTTTGAGGCGTCTTGTGAAACTCAGTTACAAGCAAAAAGTGGCTACAACTGTGTCGTAACTGCGTCTTCTAGACAGATATCATCAAGAAAAATGACGGAAAAGTGTCTTCTAATAAAACGATCGATAAACCCGCACATTTTGGTCGCGCGTTCTATGATCGATCGTGTCGCTTTTCGAAATTCTATTGATAGTAATACGTTTTGTTCGAATACGCACGAGAGGATCGAGCAAATAGGTCAACCATCGAATGGACAGACATCCGTGCAAATGAAGTTGCAAAACAAAATGATGATGCAGAGATCGATGAGCCAAATGTCGAAAGCCTAAAAGGCTGCCAGAAATTGTTATGCGAAATGAATCAATGATTGCTCGTGCAAATAAAGTCTAGTATTGCACTAGGTTTCGTTTTCTCGAGTGTAAGAATACACTGGGTGGTTCTTATGAAACGTGGAAGTTTCAAGAATTATTCTTTTAGTCCAAGATATTTCTTTTTAAAGTGTGTGAAATTTTTCTGAACAATTCCGAAAGAAAATGTGTGTAAATTTGCGAATTTATAATAAAGAAATAGATTGGAGACAGTGGGTGTAATAACCTTTCGCCAACCTTGAAAGATGCTCGACGCAACTATAATCGTATCGAACTCAATCTTCGACGGTTCATATATTTTTTATAAACTTTTAATTAAACATTTTTCTAAGCACATTTAATAATAATTATGTATACTGTTCAGTGTAATTGAACAATTTAATTATCTTCGTATCTTGGCTAACGGAAATTACAATACACCGAAATACTGATAATGATTTTTTCCCCCTAAATGAAGGTGCTTCGAAGATATAGAGGTCATACTTGCTTCATTTATGTGGACTACTTTTCACTGTGATAACAGCTTTCGAAACGAGACGTTACAAAATCGGTGAAATATATCTTGAGCAGGAAGATTATCAGGGTTGTGTAAGATTTTCGAAATCACTAAATTGGTCACAGTGAACTCCGGTCAGGTTTGGGCCATTTTTTAAATTTTAAATAAAACTTAAGAAGAAAAATGTTGGTTTGGTGGAACTAATATTTTCATTGGCCAACAGTGTCAACTTGCAATGGCTACCAAAAGAAATCTTTCATCTTCGTTAACACTTTAACTGCCATTTACTATTGCGATATAAGAAAACTTAATTCTCAAGTTAAGACGTCGAGGGAAATAAATTTCAATAGAGTTTGTGAATTTTAAGGTTACGAAAATAAGTACTGAAACAAATTTTAAGTTATGTAGCTTACAATGGTCCAAAATCAAAATTTTACTTCTGCAGAATATTATACGGTTTTGATCTGGCAGTGAACGTGATAATAAGTATTTGATCTAATCGATCTTTGTATGATATTCGTATCATAGAACTGTGGTCACGGAAATTCTGCATGAATATTAACAATTCTCACTTAACCCCCTCGAATAAAACCGCTTGGAACTGGCCCCTTTTGTTGGCGACACGGCTGCCACGGAATCCACGCACGCTTTAGATTCCCATACATCCTACATTCGAGTTATAGTCGTGCAGTCCGTGTGTGATCATATCTAGTGCATACCGGTATAGTAACACATTTCATTGATCGTCTGGAATCTTAACTTTTGCTTCCAGCCAGGAAACAACTGATAAACGCAATTTTTGCATTACCCGATGCAACACTTGCAATTTTACAGTCCTAAATAGTTTCAGGAATGTTTGTTTTTTCTGATTTCAGACAGGATGCAAGCGATGCACACGGTCTCGCAATTACGCGATTTAAAAGATGCAATTTTCTACCTCGAGTAAGTTGAGAATTTTTATTTTTATTTCCTCTGACGTCCGATCGACGTGGTTTTTCTATTTTCCGATTTAAGGGATGCAATCTTCCCCTTTCGATGTTTTTATTTTAAACGAATCCCAGTATCTTTTTTTTATTTTTTGTTACAAGTGTAAAATGGTGCAAAAGTTGCAGTTTTCCACCTTGAATAGAATCGAGTGTCAGTACTGTGTCTTTCTGTTCTCTCAGGAAGCGAGTAATGAACGTAGATCCTCTATCTTGTGATTGAAGAAGTAATTTTCCACCTCCAGTGTTTTAAGTTTCTCTAATATCGCAAAACGTAATTTTTCCAACGAGTCCAGAATTTTCTTTGCATTTTAGCTTCCCCACCATAAAACCAATGATCCTGATTTGCATTGTTTTTGATTTAAAAAAAAAGTAAGCAAATGTATACACAGGGTGTTCGACCACACTTGGGAAAAATTTTAATGGGGGATTCTAGAGGCCAAAATAAGGCGAAAATCAAGAATAACAATTTGTTGATGGAGGCTTCGTTAAAAAGTTATTAACGTTTAAAGTTTCGACCGTACTGAATTTTTTTCTCGAAACTGGTTAGGAATTCGAGGGTATGTCTATTGACCAAAAATGCTTGTAATTGACCCCCACAACCAAAAATATTTTTTTCAGAACGATTTGAAATTTTTTAATTTTGTCGAATAATTTCACACTTTCTCGAATTTTTTTCTCGAAACTGGTTAGGAATTCGGGGGTATGTCTATTGACCAAAAATGCTTGTAATTGACCCCCACAACCGAAAATAATTTTTCCAGAACGATTAGAAATTTTTGAATTTAATTGTTAATAACTTTTTAACAAAACTTCCATGAATAAATTAGTATTCTTGATTTTCGTCTTATTTTGGTCTCTAGAATCCCCCATTAAAATTTTTCCCAGGGGTGGCCGAATACCCTGTATAATTAAATATACTCTGTATGTAACAGAGAATAAATAATGTAACTATTTATTAACTAAACACAAATTGTGTTCACGTTTCCAGCATCTCGTATTTTTGTCTCACCGGCTAGACCCTTCTAAAATTTAAGTTCCTCGGTGTAGATAACACGTTATCGGAGGAGAACATACTCGTTATCGTCGGTTACGTAACAGACCGCTATCTCGCTCACCTACTCTTGCAACGTCCTTACAATTACGTTCCGTGGAAACGAGTTGCGTGCAACGAGACACAGATACATTTCAGACACACATCGATCGGTATAATGACATTTGCAGAGAGCTGAATCGGTCGACTATACCACAGACTTCGGATTTTCATCGTTCGAGGCTGTTACGAGAACGAATTTAGCTCCTAATTTGATAAAACATATTGATTTACTGCTCCTAGTGATATTTTACGAATCGTGAAATCATCAAGATAAGTTCTTAGTTTAAACACGTCACACTATTTTTTCGTTTGAAATCACGAGTTAATTATGCCTCTGCTCAACGTTTTATCTTAACTTATACCTGGCTGACGTTTTGTATAAACATTTAAGTAATGATTTATTGGAATAGACATTCAGATTTGTCTATGCAAACAAGTGAATTGGGCCCTTTTCGGATACATCGTTAAATTCTGTATATCAAAGCTGCAGATATTTACAACGTCTGTGTGTTTGTGATCTCCCTGTAACTCCTGCTATTTTTGTTGGATTCGAATGAAATTTTATTCAGTTGCTCTTTATGTTGCAACGAAAGGTATGGACCATTTAATTGACAGAATCGAAACAATATACCGAAATTAGGGACATTTAATTTCGATAAGAGGGTTGTTCGTTTCGCGGACGCCCCCGTTGAGTTTCTGTCGACGTTAGAAATTTTTGAAATCATACTTGTCAGGTTTCCCGGGCTTGCGTGAAACACGTTACGCCCCCCTTCCCCCTCCCACGTGACAGATGACGTATGACACTGTCACTTAGTCGTTCCACGTGCTCGCTCGGTCCTCTAATTAATCTTGATCCTTGCCAATCTTCGAGAAAACAGTGTCAATGTATTATTTGTAAAACAGTATCATTGCTTTGTATAAATATTTATACGAAACTATTGTACTTCTTGCAAGAAAATTGGAATCGACTCTAGATCGAAGTACATTCATCCAAACGATACGAAGCAGCTTGGAACGTGACTCGAAAGTGTAGTAAAACGATCAATGAACGAGCACAGCCTCCACGTTTATCGGTACCCATTTTATCTACACATTACTCGACAGATTCGAGATCGACGACTCACTGTATGAGTCATGCAACAGTAGACTCGCCTAGTCAATGACGTAGCATGTGGTTCAGAATAGTACAGCAATACCGTCGACCATTGGTGACAGACCCGTAATAACATGTCTGCCGTTTTGGGCACGTTAAGTCTTATTTACGAAGTCGACGATGCGTGTAACTACGAGCAAAACATCCAAAGAAACGTGCTACGAGTACCAGCGACAAGTCCCCGATTTCCTAGCTCCTCTCTAATCTCCATTTCTCCCCTGTCGACTCAATAATCGCGCGACACCGGCAGCCAATCCGAATCGAGGGAACCGGATTTCCATGTGTTCGAGAAAAATTGAAAATCGCGACACGATCGTTCGACCTCGATGAAAATCATGTTTCCCCGTAAACAAAATGGCGGTCGTGGATATTTTATAGAATCAGTCCGAGGATCGATCGTAGCCACTGGTAACACGGAATCGGTCTCGCTCTGGCGTTTAAAACGTATCACCGACGTTAATCCCGTGGACGGACACTTCCGATCGGCGATCTTCCTCCCGATTGGGAGTCGCGAGTCAACCAGCGTCGAGCAGCATGGCTCCGAATGGTCGGTCGAAGACGCTCGATCGAAACGGAAGCGAATGCTGCGCTGGTGTGCGGCACACTGGCGCGGCGGGCTTCGATTTTCCTGCGACTGTGCAGCCAGAACGATTTTGCATCGGCCCACCCTTCCTGCGCACGCTTTCTATCCGCCAACCCCTTTTCTCTACCACCGTTGTTTCCCACTATCTTGTTACGGTCTAACTTTTGCTTCTTTTTCATCAACCTCCCTTTCCTATTCGCGATTTTTACTATTATTCCCTTTCCGCAAATCTAACAACTCGTTTTTCCCTTGCAGATTGTTTTAATAATTGTCCTCTTTAGGGGGAAAGTAATTTTAATTGAAAAACGACAATGACCAACCTTCGTTTTTGGGGGGACTCGAGAATAATTATTTTTTTACACTGCAAAGTCATTAACGACAAATAATAGAGATTTAATGGCACGTTTAATGGATACACTCGATACCTCGTTTATTTTACAAGTATTTGTGGTTAAATACGTCCTCGACATTTTCTCAAATTATAGCGTGAAATATAAAAATATTCGCGTGCCTCGTATTTTACAGTATTCCTGATGTAAATTTACAATTTTACGTATACTAAAGTTACACGAATTAATATTAAGTTTTAAGCATCGTCGCCAATTACAATCGTATCAATAATGACAGAGATCGGTAAATTTCTACCTCGATCTTTTTTATTTCCCAACCACCACTTCCATAATTCACTTTTCCCCCAGTTTTGATCCATCCTGTCCAAATATTTCCCTACGTTCCTCATCCTCGGTGTTTGCATTTTTCACCCCTTCCATCGCTTTTACACTTTCTCCCTCCCCACCTTTTTATCCTCTTTAACTTCTCCACGGTGTATGTGCATCTCACCCCCTCCTCCCCCTCTCCTCCGTCTGTCTACCCCTACTTCCCCCACCCTCGTTACAGATGCATTCGGCCAACACCCCCTGTCGCATGCGTGATTCCGAGCCAGTTCTCATACTTCCGCTCGCAGATCTGCGCAAGACGAGTCTTGTCGTCAGGCGAAGTCGCCTCGGTGTCTACGACCGAGAGTGAATGTACAGGGTGATTAGGGTATCACGGTTTTCTTTCGACCCCCTCGTCGTGCAATTATTTTCTCGGTTCAAGAACCCGCGACGCCCCGGAATAATTAATTACGACCTTCTGAATGGGTTAGCTCATCGTATAAGGGCAATTTTAAAACTGCAACCTCAGGAGCAATCGTTTATTTTCATACCATGGAACTCGAACCCCCCGATCTTTTGATGTTAAATGCACATACGTTCGAGCTGACTTTTTACCCCAAAAATAATCGTAACTGTATTTTATAATATAAAAAATATGAAGGTGTAAAACACCCACTATTTGCTGTAAATTGCAATTGCGTAAGATAACTTGATGAATAGTAAACTAAATAAGATTACGGTTGCGAGGGGGCTAGGGAAAGAGAAGGCTCGCAAGGGGTTATCAACCCTCTAATAAAAATTTATTCTGGCTCGTGGTTAATCCGACAATAGCAAAGCTTAAAATACCGGGATTAGATGTTTGCCAAGTTAAAACAGACGTTGCTTCTTAACTTCTCTGCAGTTATTAACCGCAGAACGATAGTATGAATTATCACTCTTATTCACCCCTCGTTCGCCTGGTGTGTTCGCGTAGTCGCGTGCTTCTAGTCTCGTCAAGATATTACGAGGTAAAAGAACAATAATCCGTTTAACGTTACCCCGCAGACGCGTTATTCGATTATATTGTTACGACGATAGTCCGATGTCAACGAGCTCACCCCTGCAATTCAACTTTTTTCCACCCTCCTTTCGGAACTTTCCTCGACGCTACATCGTCGCGTTGTAAAATTCTAAAACTTTCAAATGCGCCAAGTGCTATCGCCGCCAACGATGGTAACGGTGTTAGAGTCTTTGCATTCGTTATGAAGTTTCGTACCACGTCGATCAGCGTGGAGGAATTTTCATTCTAATCGATGTTATTAACACTAAAAATACGACGTTACCAAACGAAAGTAGTATCGAATTTCTATTTAACTCGTGTGATATACAGGGTGTTCGACCATCTATGGGGAAAAAATTTGATGGGAGATACTAGAGGTCAAAATAAGACGAAAATCAAGAATATTAGTGACTTGACTGAGGCTTCATTAAAAAGTTATTAAAAAATGAAATTAAAAGATTTCAAATCATTCTGGAAAAATTACTTTCGGTTGCAGGGGTCAATTACAATCATTTTTGGTGAATACACATACCCCTGAAATCCTACCCACTTTCGAGAAAAAAATTCGAGTAGGTACCGAATTTTTAGACGAAATTAAAAAATTTCAAATGATTCTGAAAAAATTCTTTTTGGTTGCAGGGGTCAATTATAAACATTTTTGGTGAATAAACATACCCTCGAAATCCTGCCCACTTTCGAGAAAAAAATTCGAGTAGGTGTGAAATTTTTAGACGAAATTGAAAAATTTCAAATCGTTCTGAAAAAATTATTTTTGGTTGCAGGGGTCAATTACAAGCATTTTTGGTGAATAGACGTACCCTCAAAATCCTACCCACTTCCGAGAAAAAAATTCGAATAGGTACTGAATTTTTAGACGAAATTGAAAAATTTCAAATCGTTCTGAAAAAATTATTTTTGGTTGCAGGGGTCAATTACAAGTATTTTTGGTGAATAGACATATCCTCGAAATCCTACGCTCTTTCGAGAAAAAAATTCTAGTAGGTGTGAAATTTTTCGACAAAATTGAAAAATTTCAAATCGTTCAAGAAAAATTATTTTTAGTTGCAGGGGTCAATTTCAAGCATTTTTGGTGAATAGACGTACCCTCAAAATCCTACCCACTTCCGAGAAAAAAATTCGAATAGGTACTGAATTTTTAGACGAAATTAAAAAATTTCAAATCGTTCTAGAAAAAATATTTTTGGTTGCAGGGGTCAATTACAAGCATTTTTGGTGAATAGACATATCCTCGAAATCCTACGCTCTTTCGAGAAAAAAATTCTAGTAGGTGTGAAATTTTTCGACAAAATTGAAAAATTTCAAATCGTTCTAGAAAAATTATTTTTAGTTGCAGGGGTCAATTACAAGCATTTTTGGTGAATAGACATACCCCCGAAATCCTACGCATTTTCAAGAAAAAAATTCATTACCGAAAATACAATGTCTGACCCTGACACTCCGATTCCTCTGAAATTTCGACGAAAATAAAAAATTTCAAATCGTTTCAAAAAAATTATTTTCGGTTGCAGGGGTCAATTGCAATAATTTTTGGTGAATAGACATACCCTCGAAATTCTACCCACTTTCGAGAAAAAAATTCGAAAATGTGTGAAATTTTTCAACGAAATTAAAAAATTTAAAATCATTATAAAAAAATTATTTTTGACTACAGGGGTCAATTACAATAATTTTTGGTCAATAGACATACCCTCGAAATTTTACCCTCTTTCTAGAAAAAAATTCAGTACATGCGGAACTTTAAACGTTAATAACTTTTTGACGAAGCTTCCATCGACAAATTAGAATTCTTGATTTTCGTCTTATTTTGATCTCTAGAATCTCCCATTAAAATTTTTCCTAGGGATGGTCGAACACCCTGTATACTTTCTATGCAGTCTAACAAAAATATCAACATTAACGAGATGTACGTATTCCAATATTTAATAGTAACATCATGTACAGTGTAATCATCGCGTGCAGTGCACTTATTATTATACAGGTGATCGGTGACCCGCGCGTGACCTTTTATTTCGAGTAATACTTTCGCTATCGATAGAATTGTTCCGTTTTGAACGAGGGTTTTCACTGCACAGTATAATGCAACGCGCGAAAAATCGATGCAGCTTACCAACAATAAGCCACGGTATTCCTCCTCGCGAAAGCAAATCGCCAATTAAATCTTCACTGACCCAAGAAAAGGAATATTGCCGGCCAATGTAGTCGACGTAGTGGCTAAAAGGGAAGAGGGTGGCTACTATAAAAACGGAAGCGCGGCTGCGCGAACGAACGATTGGCCACGGAGCAAGGAACGAAGTTGCCTTCTGTTATGCAATGTACAATGCACCTCGTGCAACGTGTACCGCGTGAAATATTTTTACCTCGAATAAAATATACCGTGCAATTTACCTACAATGAAAATATCTCGACGCTAAAAAATATTTCGGAGAAACGTCGATGGAGGGGAATTTTGTTTTTCTTCAAATTAAATGAATTTGTAAACAATAGCCACTTTGACGACCTATGCCTATGAAGTCTTTCAGAGACATCAAGGATTTTATTAGATTTTTGATAACATTTCTCTAAAAGTTAGTTGCTTTTATACATTTTCCATTTTTAGCACTCTAGATAATAGTATGTTTATTTATGAATAATTTTAAGATGCTCAATAAGTCACGTAAATATTCACATTAGTTTCAATACACTACTTCCTTGTTTATTTTTGAAATCTTGTTATAAACCTATATAACCAACCCAGCATAATATTTCACATGTGTATATTAATAAACTACTATTAATAGTAGTTAACCCGATTCCTGAATGACTAAACTTAACTGCACAGATGCCTCTATTCTCTCCACATTCTTTGCATTCCTCTTTTCCATCAATGTACAGAATCAAAAGTTTCGTAAATTTGTGTAAAAAAATTAGTCGTGCCATTTTGGTAAAGCAATACATAATGTAGAAAGGTAATAATTTTAGTTATGAAATCGTCGAATGGTTGTCAAAATCAATGTGAAATCATTTCGTAAACTCGAATGGTTCGCAGAGTTCACCGACCGACGTTTGTTTAAAAAGCCTAGAAAAGCTAGTAGCGGAGTTGCCAGGATAAACTAGCGGTCGATATAACGTGACAAATAGACGCAGTTGAGAATCTGTTGCCGGGTGCAGCCTCGAATTCGCGTCTACGATCCGACACTGTATCATCGATGAAAATGGAAAAGCGTCTGCGCACACGAACCGTTCCTACAAAATGAACAACCTGCCCCCGATAAGTTCCTCTCTTATTTCTATTTTTTACTTCCTTCGTGCTCCATTTCTTTACCGCCATTCACTTCTATCATACTCCCCCTGCATTTCCACAGTTTTTTGTATTTTACTGCATTCAAACAACAACTCTCCATAACATTCCATCAATACATCAACTTAATTATACAACAGTGACGTCGATACTAAACAGTTGACGTATAAATCGTTGGAATTTTATATATTTTATTTTGTACTAATAAATTGTATTATTACATTACCCATAATTGAGCTTATTAAAAATCAAAAACAATTTTTGAAAAAAATAGACGTGATAGCTGCTGAAATTTTTCGATGAAAAAAAAAACTTTCAAATCGTTCTGAAAAAAATATTTTTGATTGTGGGGGTCAATTACAAGCATTTTTGGTGAATAGACATACCCTCGAAATCCTACGCACTTTCGAGAAAAAAATTCGAGAAATTGTGAAATTTTTAGACGAAATTAAAAAATATCAAATCATTATAAAAAAATTATATTTAGTTACAGGGGTCAATTGCAAGCATTTTTGGTCAATAGACATACCCTCGAAATCCTACGCACTTTCGAGAAAAAAATTCGAGAAAGTGTGAAATTTTTAGACGAAATTAAAAAATATCAAATCATTATAAAAAAATTATATTTAGCTACAGGGGTCAATTGCAAGCATTTTTGGTGAAGAGATATACCCCCGAATTCCTACGCATTTTCGAGAAAAAAATTCTTTACCGAAAATACAATGTCTGATCCTGACATTCTGATTCCCCTGAATTTTCAAGCGTATCTTTAAAAAATCATAACTTCTAAACGGATTGGAGGATTATAATGTTTCGAAATGCAAACAACGCGTATTTTTAGTTCTCTTAATATTCAATTTTCTTTTCACCAATTCTAATTCCATAAAAGTTGGAAATTTCCAATAATATGAGATTCTATTTTCGCAAACGATACAAATCTGCGATGTTACAGGTTTTTCTGTTCAGTCTGGCGGCAATCGCATTTGTCGTGTCCGGGGTTCCTGCGTGAGGGTTGTCGCTTACGTAACACGCCCACGCATCCAAATATTCTGAGAGGAACATTTTATCTGTATTTGTAGAGCTTATCCTTCCAACGTGTTATCACACTACTGTCCACCTCTAAGCTGTACAACCTTTCAAGTGGCAGAACAGATGTTACTGTATGCGTCCATTACATTTTGTAACCTGATGTTTCCGTCGGAACAACAAACAAATGAATCTAGAAGTTTTAACTACCAATGATAAAACGTTTCTTTTTCTAAAAAATTCTCAATTATTAACTGGTATTAGCAGAATCCTCGTAATATAATCAGAATGGCTGACGCCTTTATTTGTAGTTCATTAAATAATAAATAAAGTAGCTAGTTCATCGCATAATGTATCGCTTTATCAATCAGCGAACAAACAGAAGCTTCTTAATTTTCTAATCCTAAATACGATTTTCAGGCGATTGATTACTCCGACGATAGTTACTTTGTTATCCAGATACATGGTTTGTTCTAAACTTACTTTGACGCGTACATTGCATCAAAGTTTCTTCGACGAGCCTATTCAGGATCAGAGCCTGAATTGTTCGATCGATTTAAACTTCTGCAATTTAATAATTAATTTCTAATCATATCCGGGATCTGTCACTATATCAACGACAATCTCGCGATCGTAACGAATTAATCGTTTCGAGATAACGAACCAAAAATAAATACGATATCTGTTTCTATTTAAGTACTCTCTATTTGTTTGCAAGTCGTCGAAGATTAGTCACTATTTTAAATCGCGCCTTTCAATATTTTCTACGAGCACACTCTTAACCGTGACTGCTAAACATTATCGATAGCAAGCAGTCTTATCAGAGGCGATGGTAAAACGAGGATAAAGAGTTGTGTAATCATACAATAGTCACAGACAACAAAATCAAACGTTTTAAAGAATTATCAAAAATTCTCCAGTCGCTATATATTCCTGCTAATGTAATTGCAGTTTCACTATTTTGCAACTTCTATATTACACTACTGCCTCGCGAAGTAATTGAAGAAGATTGCAACCTTCCGTTCATAGCCGAACAAGTGTTGACCCGATTCACGATCAGTTAGCGAGGTATTACTTTATCCCATGTTTCGCTTCAATAGTTGACAACAAAGACACGCAAAATTCAATAACACAATTTTTAATAAGGAACGAAGGATAAACCACTATTTGCCCATTATTCGTTGAATAAATCTAAAAATTTCAACCATCGAACGAAACATTTTGTGTTAAACTTTTATATCATTATGTGCGTATGTGTACTTCTTAACAAATTTCATGCAAGATAACTTTGTTAAAATTTTAATGAGGGATTCTAGAGGCCAAAATAAGACGAAAATCAAGAATACCAATTTGTTGATAGAGGCTTCGTTAAACAGTTATTAACGTTTAAAGTTCCGACCGTACTGAATTTTTTTCTAGAAAGTGGGTAGGATTTCGAGGGTATGTCTATTCACCAAAAATGATTGTAATTGACCCCCACAATCAAAAATATTTTTTTCTGAACGATTTAAAATATTTTAATTTCGTCTAAAAATTTCACTTTCTCGAATTTTTTTCTAGAAAGTGGGTAGGATTTCAGCGATATGACTCTTCACCAAAAATGATTGTAATTGACCCCTACAGCCAAAAATGTTTTTTTTAGAACGATTAGAAATTTTTTTTTTTCGTCGAAAAATTTAGGCACCTACTACACCCCCCCCTGTCGATTTTTCTTAAAAATTCGTTTTTCATTTTTAGTAATTTTATTTGACGCCCTACAGAAAAGTTGTCTAATACTTTTTTGTAGGTACCCATGAGCTCTACTTCAGAAAAATGTTTCATTAAAATATATTCACAATTGTAGGAGTTATGGCTGTTTGAAAATTTGACTATTTTTATGGGGTTTTTCTCATTTTGCGGGGCCAAGGACCAACTTTTTGAATATTTTTACGATTTGTACATATTCTCCATCAAAATACGCGTAGTTTGCTTTTTTAAACATTAAAATCGTCCAATCCGTTCAGAAGTTATGACGTTTTAAAGATTCGCATGAAAATTCGGGCAGACATTTCTGACCAGAAATTATATTTTCGGTAAGGAATTTTTTTCTCGAAACTGAGTAGGATTTCGGGAGTATGTATAATGACCAAAAATGATTGTAATTGCCCACTGTAACTAAATATAATTTTTTTAGTATGATTTGAAATTTTTTAATTTCGTCTAAAAATTTCACTACCTACTCGAATTTTTTTCTAGAAAATGGGTAGGATTTCAGGGGTATGTGTCTTCACCAAAAATGATTGTAATTGACCCCCTGAACCGAAAATAATTTTTCCAGAACGATTTGAAATTTTTGAATTTAATTCTTAATAACTTTTTAAAGAAGCCTCCATGAACAAATTGGTATTCTTGATTTTCGTCTTATTTTGGCCCCTAGAATCCTCATTTTTACGGATAATTCAAATGGCAGAACTCGAACAAATATTTCGTCGTACCACTCGCGAGTCGTTCAAACCCATCGCTAGTCACGAATAATAAAGAACACACCTCCTATTACCAGAAGTTTATGTTTCGATTTTAGGGCCCAGAACTTTCTTAAACGACTCAAACGGAAGCTTGGCGTTCCCAACGAGCCTCGAGCTGCTCTCAATCGTCATTTTCGTTTTGACTTTCGTAATCTACGATTAAGCGCGAGTCAATGAAAACGATAAGAGACCGCGTGAATCGAGTTAGACCGTTTTACGACGTTGAATCGTTATCGCGCGGTTGTGCAAGCCAACACAGAAACGAAATTTTTTCTTTTTTTTTCTCTCGAAAGATGCATTTCACAATTGCGAGTGGAAAAACGGCGTTTCATGCCCGACAAAGCCCGACGCGGATCTAAAATTCTAATACATTCCACGGTTGCGTTTGAACTATGCACTTTAGGTTGCGAATCGATTAAAATAAATTATGGCGCGTAAAAATTCGCGGCTACGGCCGCGGATTATGCGACCAACAGTTCGAGCTTTGTTCGCGTCACAAAGCTTCCTGGATTTTGGCACGAAAAGGGAATGTTCATCCTGTGGGACGGAACCGGTCCTTTGAAAAATGCACAGACTTTGTGTTACTTGTCGGAACAAGTTTTTTTCGTTTTTTTTCTAGTATTATTTTAGCCGACAATCCGAGTACAATGAAGATATCGTTACTCTTACTATTAATGTACTTTACTGGAAAAAATATGACAATAGATTCGTGAAATATAAAAGTTTGCAAGGAAACCCAGAATATAGAGATCATGTAGAAAAAAGAATAAGCTAAAGACTGAAGCCAATGGACTTTCTAGCAGATCCAAAGAAGAGAATACACAAGTATGCAGCTATGACCTTAATACAAAAGAATTTGTAACTGCTTAAGGCAGACTGGGAACATCAATCTACTTGTCATAAAATAGTGGAAGAAATAACTCTATTTTTTTGGAACTAAATACTGGATTCACGATTGCTTTTATAAACACGGAATTGGTAATGGTAATAAGCGGATAAAAATTTTGCAAGAATACTAGATATCAGAGAAAAAGAACAGTGGCTGCAGAGAAATAATCCAAGTTGGAAAGAATACGTAAGAACATAGTCTGTAGGCATTAAGGTACAGTTTAGAACTGCTTAGAAATAGCAGAATGTAGATCAGTAATGCTGGACAGGAGTTGCAAGCTAGCAAATCGTGGAAATACTGAAACAGGAACAAACTAAAGTTCTGAATAGTTGTGAAATATTCAAGTACTGAACTCTATATAAAGAGTTGTGGGATCATGGAAGCGTACCACTGTGTGGAAATGGTTAACATATAAAAAGTGTTCAGCAAGAATATTAATGAAGCTTGAACAAGCTCAAAATTTGAAAATTAATCTACGTGGAAAATGGTAGCAATAGTTAAAAAAAAAAAATGATAGATAGTATTCAGAAGAGGATCAATTTTTCAGCAAGTGTAATATAAATAATCTAATGGTGTATTTAAGCTCGAGGAACTAATAACAGATGCAAAGACGAAAGTATTCCACAACAACTATGCCTTCTGGTCATAGTTCACAACTGCCTAGAAATAGCAGAATATAGGAACGGTGCTATGCAAAAGGAGATACGGGAACAATTCAAGTACTAAACTTTTATATAAAGAGCAGCGGATGGTGGCGATAAAAGCTACTTAGGAACATCAAAACATATCGAAAAGTGAAATGTACGCAACAGGGGTACTAACCAGGTTCAGAGAAGGCTAGAGTTTGCAAGAATGCTAGAAAAGAAAATCAATTGCACAGAAGGTGCGATGTGCCTGTATACTCATAGCATATTAAAGCATGCAGAACTGGTAGCAGATGCAAAGACCAAAAGAATGCTCAACTATTCAGATAGTAGAGTCCAGAAAAACGATACTAGACCAGGGGAACCGACAGCCGGAAAATGGACGACTAACAATGGATTGCTAGGAAGGGAAAACAAAGTGGGCAGAAATTGCACGGTGAACAGTTGTAGAGAGTTTTCAAGTCAGAATTTGAAATATTTATCGCAAATGATTATTCGGATCAAATAGGGGTGAAGGCCGAACGGTATTCCATCAGCAAATAAATAAATCAATATTAATAGCATGTCTGCACGCTAAGCACAAATGCATTTAAAAAATGAAACAATCAGTAAAACTTTAACGGGCAAACATGCATTTGCTTTCAATCCTACATTACCTAGTAAATAAATTAATGTTTATGTCCAGTCTTCCACGCCACTATGAAAGACAAAAATATATTTTTATTGCAGAATTGTGTGGTAGCAAATGCGAAGAGATGAAGACAAAGACTTCAAAATTGCTAGGGGAGGATACAACACAACAATGGCGACCAGAGTTCAGAGTTACTGAAGAAACCAAACAAAAGTAGTATCGAATTTCTATTGAACTCGTGCAATATATATTTTTCACGCATCGTAATGCAAATATTAACTGAAATGAAATATATTTAGCTTGGGTCACCAAACCATATAAAAGTAGTACCGAATTTCTATTGAACTCGGGCAGTTTTTCACGCATCGTAATGAGAATATCAACTGAAATGAAACACATTTAGCGTGGGTCATCGACGACCCACGCCAAACAAACGAAAGAGTGGAATGTCGAGGAACGATGGTAGAGGCTACAGGATTTACACCATGTAGAGAAACATGTAAAATAATATTCAACGTTGACGATAGTTTGCAGAGATACTAGTCGCTGGGAGGGATCGATCGTGGAACAATGGTGGGCAAGAGCAGAGCAGAGGTTCGCGAAGCGTGAAGTAAGAGATTCTAAGCTGCGACACGGGCTCGCGTTTCGAGTAACGGAAAATCGATTAAAACGACGAAGGAACGCCGTTCATCGTGGTCCTGGCGGGCTGATGATCTTATAAGGTGGCTCGCAGATAGAACGAGCAGACATAAGTGATTTGGAACGTCGGACTATTATAGAACCGGCTAGCTACATTGTCGAAAACATCGGTTGGCTGTCTTCCCCCACCGCAAGAAGAGGTTACTAGATTCGAGTTCGTGACACCTTCGGCACGATTGTCGCACAATCACCTTGCCAAGTCAGCTTCTTCATTATCCCCTTTGCTTCTTCGACGCGTTTCACGCTAGTAAAAGTGACCACCGTTGAATTATGCGGTCCCCAGCAATGCGGTGGCTATTACATATTTTGATCGAGACCGCATACCTGTCCGCATCGCGCATCAATCACTATGATGTACGAATGTGGTTGTACCGGACAATAAGATCGTGTTGTTAGCGTTGATTTATTTATTTGGCGAGATACGGGCAAGGACATTAACCCCTACCTAGGCTCTTCATTTGTATCTTGAACGAGACCAACGAGAGAATCGAGTCTAATTCTAATTCTAATTCCGACTGGCGTGTCTAACTTTGCGTCGACCGGTTTGAGTAATTGCTCGTAAAGAAATTTATGTAGCAATGTTGTTTCGCGTAATGGGTTACACAATATGGCAAACATTGTTGCTGTATAAATTTATTTTCCGACTTGGTACGCGACACAAAGTCAGGTTTGAAGGTTTGGAGTTGAATGGAAATTGGTGAATTTGATTTTGGGAGCTGGTGGGAATGTAAGTTTGGTGCTTGAACTTTGTTTAAACGAGATTGTAAGATTCTAGACTTTGCATTTCATTTTCCATGCATGCTAAGCTTGGTTTATTTATTATGGAATATGAGTTTTATTAAGTGTAATCGTATGGTTCAATACGATAAACTCTCTAACATTTATCTTCCATGGACACGGTTGTACGAACGATGCTAATATATTGTTAAAATTTATTTGCTTGACGTGGACGAACTTTAGACCATAACCCTATTAAATCGATGATTACATTTGGAATAAAGTGAAGTTAATGAGAGAATATATTAACTCCAAGTAGAATAAAATAGGATAATTTTGTTTCACTGAAATGCTGTTTACAAAGCTAGTCTTAAACTTTGTAAGTAAACGAAATCATTTATCTATCGTGTGTTTAGGTTAATGAGGGAATATATTAAATTGATTATACCGTCACTATGTATGCATGGCACAAGTATGCAAACAATGCGAACATATTAACGTCGAGGTGGACTTCAGATCTCAACATTTATTGTTCTAATGATTTATTGCTTCCGATACATGGAATCAGAATCTTGGTAGAGTAATATTCTATCAAAAAAAAAAATAGATCAATGATGCCACACTAATCAGAGGAGACCTAAAAAGATGAACAAATTAATTAATTGAGAATAGAATTTTTTGATGAACACTTTTTGAGATGAAAATATATTTAATATTTGAATTTTGTCAAAAGCAAATATGAAATAAAAATTAAAAAAAAATGAATTATAAACAACCTAGAGGGGGCTTAAATTTAATCGAAAACGTTATATGAAATATTAACTTAAATCTCTATAATAAATAATATTTTATCTTCGAAGAGATTCGATAATTCATGGACTCTCTGGTGCTATGTCCATCGAGGAAAAATAATGTTAAGTACTAGTATGTACGCGACGCCCCAAGAGTGCAAAGAAGCCGTAAAAGAACTCGCGTACATTCTCGATTTGTATTATTTAAAAATGATTTCCAACCATTCTAGCGATTTTTACGTTACCAAGGCATGAAATACTTATTGGTATTTAAAGGTACATAAAATTGAAAGTATTTCTATTGCAGTGATACTATGTTAAAAATATTGTTGATTGACCTATTTTAGAAGTATTTTTAATAGAAAGAAAACGACCAGCGTTATGATTCTCTTGGTAGGTAATAATTACCGAACGTTGCTAATTGATAGTAGTCTATGGACGAATTTCCGGGCTCCAAGAATGAACAAGCGAATCGATAATGTATCTCGGTGAGCAGCCGTCGCTCAATCGATTCCGTTGCACGTGAAAAATTAAAGAGGATGCGTGGATTCCTCCAGTTGCTGGCGGAAAGAAGAATTCCCGTAAAAAGTCGATGCCCTGATTGGGAAAAATACCCTCACGATTTTTATGCTATAAAACCTTCCCTCGTATCGTTTCCCCCTTTCCTTTACGGTATATTATTAATTAACAGCGTGGCAAAAAGAAGAAACATGCTATAAAAATTCAAATCTTGCTGTAAAAAAGATTCTACGACATTTTCGAGTCATAAAATTTTAATGGGAGATTCTAGAGGTCAAAATAAGACGAAAATCAAGAATACCAATTTGTTGATCGAGGCTTCGTTAAAAAGTTATTAACGTTTAAAGTTCCGCTCTGTCTTTCTCATGCTGAATGAGAACCACTATCGTGCGCGCGCAGCTATTCGCAAATCGCCGTTCTACAGGCGGAACTTTAAACGTTAATAACTTTTTAACGAAGCCTCGATCAAGAAATTCGTATTCTTGACTTTCGTCTTATTTTAGCTCCTAGAATCTCCCATTAAAATTTTTTCTGTATAAAAGAAAAAATAGAGAACTTCCGTTTCATGTTCTCCATTAGCTATCAGAAATGTTCTCCAGACCTCTGTGCACTTTTATCGCATACTTTGCATGCGTGCACCTCCATTATAGATTGCAGTTATCGTTTATATTTTATTCCATCGTGCTTCGACTATATTTAACTCTCCTTACATGTACCTTTTTATGCCCCGTAGATTCGCGTGTTTCCCTTTTATTTATTAGTCGCGCTCGCTATTAATTATTTAACGTTCCACACAATGTACAGTGAACAATGTTTGCGAAGCACGAAATCGGATTGCTGGTTCGAGCCATTCGGCCGAGCAAATCAATATCATCGACTGGCGACTTCCTTGCGTTCGTACGTGCAATCGCGAGAAGCACATACTGCTGCGACGACCTCGAATCATCGTACATATTATTCGAAAAAAAAAAAAAAAAAAAAAGCTACCCATTCTCTGAACTTTGGAACCATCGTTCGAATTCGTCGAAGTTCGTAAAATTCATTTTTTCACACATTTTACTCTTTTCAATTTCTTTGTATGATTTCTAATCCTGCGTTTGTTTAGATACGTCATTTTCCTCTTAGTATGTTCCATGGCTCTTGAGCAAAATTCAACAAATAGGACGAGCAAAATTGGAAACCAAAAGCAAAATTTAAATGTTATGCTCTGATAAAAGATAAAAAAAATAGTGTGTTCAGATGAGTGAAATGACTTGGAATATTTGTAAGAGGGAAAATCTGAATCTCAGAAAGATATAAAACAATGTAAAAATCTCTCAAGATTTAATTACACAAAATTTTCAATTTGTACGTAAATGGAACAATTACCAAAGTGAATTGTAAATGAAAGGCTTCATGATATTCAAGCAAATCAGATGAATAGAAGTTCCATAAAGTGAACATATTCCAGTGAAGTGACAAAGAGCATCGTAAATGGACACAAGAGTCAAGAATCTCATAAAGGGAGTAAGTACCCAATTCAGTGAGATAACCAGAACCATCACAAATGGAATTACAATTATTCATAAAAACCTACTCAAACGTATGAAACGAGCGAAGACCTCGTAAACAGATCAACTAGTGACTCTATCAGTATTTACTGATCTATTTATAGTGCATTAAACACGATTATTCGCATAAATGATGATTTAATAAAAGCATTATCTCTCATGATACGTTACGTTGCATCAATGCCAAATTATTTGCAACGTTTTTTGTCAGATGTCACTAACTGTCGCGTTAACACTAAAAAGAGATCATTATAAATCCACAATCATGGACAGAGATGGACAAACTTTTTATTCCCATAATGGAGAACAAACAACTATACAACAATTTATCGAACGGTCAAATTTGTATTTATAGTTAAATACTTCAGTTCAAATTATAAATTAAGAGAAAATTTTTTGTTTCTTTCCAGATACAGATTCGCGTCAACGCGCCTCGCGAGAATGGCTCCAGCGTCTTTTCGAATAAATTAACAACATTCTTCAATATTATCATCCTCTTATTTTTCCATCCATTCAAAAAACAAAAATCGTAAATAAACGCTTTATTTCAGGTTTTTACAGTGGTGTTACCCCTTAAGGAATAGTCTTGGAATTAAGATGCAGTGCAATGTACAGGTGATTCGACAAGATTGAACCAAGCTGTGGACAAATTAGACGTCACCGGTTCATTTCACCGACTGTGAAAATTCATCTCCCAAGAGCAAAGCAAACGAACGTCAACATCGAGAGCCGGGGCGACGTCGAGCCAAGAATTTCTCATGTTCCCGCGTAGTGTGAACGCATCCCTTGATCTCCGATCGGGACGATTTTTTACGCAGCTGGACAAACGAAGGGAGCGTACTTTCTTGGAAACGAGCGCCCACGGGGAATCACGGTGTCCGTCTGAAATAACAAATAACCAGCCTGCGACACACGACACCGAAGGATTCGACTCTGTTTTGGGAAACGTGGATATTATGCCCCGGTGGCATTCTCGGTAATTCGATACCCGGGACGAGCATATGTGCGAAAACAAGGTGTGTTGTGACACGCTTAGACGGAGGGGAAAAAGGATCTTCGCGCTCGGTTTCGTTTTACCACTGATACAAGCCCGTAATGGCGTGCATTACGCTTATTAACGTCATTAAGTACTCAGGTTTTTTTTTCTTTGCGTAGAAAAAAAAAAGATATTCCTCGTCCCTTAGTTATTTAGGGATCGATAAATATTATTACATCGAAAATTTATAACTGAAAATATCAACTTTATCTTTTCAATGCTTTGACATTAACCCCTAAATCAACACATTTTTACGATTATTCAAGTCATTCCTTGTACGAACAAATTTAAACAAAATTAAATAATATAGGTTTGACAAATTATTTGATATTAAATAGTACATCAAGGGGTTAAAGTAGCTGAACTAGCAGACTGAAATAAATTTTAAATTCGACGTCCTGGACTCGCTGTTGTGTCTTGAGGGGGCATCTTTGCAAACACTTCCGAACTCTTACAATAATTATTTTTATCTCGCTAATGTGGACTGTATTGAAAATGCAATCGACAAAAGACTCCTTGAAGAGCACCGGAATAGCGAAAGCGTTGAACGAAGCGACTTTATCCGATAATAATTTGAATACGAAACGACCACCTGCTTCGGAATAATTTCATTTTCGATTGTTCCCAAAGTCGTGCAATCTGCGAGGCGTTAGACTTGATAATCGACGAGACGAAGAGCACAACATCCGTTCCGAATCGGACGCCTCTTAATTTTTCTTTTTTGGTACGGTGAACTGTTAATGAACTCATTCACGCCTAGCCCCAATAAATTCATCCCTCGCGAAACGGAATTCGAACAGGCTAGAAGCGTTTTCCGCGGCCAGAAAACCACGCGGCTATTTCGGTGCGGCAAGCACCACCGAAATATTTGAAGAAGTGTTACTAAACTGTGCTCAATGAACTCAATGGACCAACCCTTTCGTTGGCAATTGTACAGGACGGCGGCCGTGCACTGCCAACTGATTTCGCGCAACAGCTCACCGTGAGTTACGACTTCTCGAGTCTCATTAGACCATTGAATAATTATCCTCGGCATCGCGTTCGCCGCCGATGGCTAGCCTCGAAAGGAAGATTGTCGCGGACGCGTCGAACGAGGACGTAAAAAAAACTCGCGCAAGACGATTGGCGAGGCGTAATGTTCGCGGAGTAGGAAATAAAAATGTGGTCGTTATGAATTTCGCAGACACGAGCCTTCCGTGAATCGCTTTCGCGCGTTCATGTAACGCTTCCGAGAAACCGCATACCAGAATTCAAATACCTGGTGCATCGTCCAAGTTAAGAGCCGATTGCGTCGACGGTGAAATAAAAAAACCGAGACACGATTGACTATTGAGATTGTGGATCGCGTTAGATGGGATAACAAAGATTTGATAACTGGAAAGTACGGTACTCGAGGTGGTCCGTAATTAAAATACTGGTACTCGCAGTGTTTGGTATTCAGAGCTCGATATTTAGAGTATCTGATACTTGGGATCAAAGTGTTTGGTACTTGGAATTATGATATTCAAAATGTTTGGTAGTTTGAGCTCAATATCCAGAGTATTTGGTACTTGAAATACTGGTATTCAAAGTATTTGGTATTTTGAGCTCAATATCTAGACTATCTGGTACTTGGAATACTGATGCTCATAGCGTATGATACTTGAGATAATGGTACTCAAAATGTATGGTGCTTGGAAGTGTGATATTCAACATGTTTGGTACTTGGAACTCGGTACTCGAAAGTATTTGGTATTTATAGCGCTGGTATTGACTCTATTTGATAGTTAGGGAACCGATATCATAGTCATCAGTAGTTTGAATACCGGTATTTGATATGCTTTGGTACTTGAAGTGTCGATACTCAGCATTTTTGGTATTGCAATACCGGTATTCATGAGAGATACTATTTATTACTTCTCACGTGTTTCTAGGTTTCTTTTTTTACCGATAGTTACGACTATCGTTGCTACTTTCCAAAGAAATTGTACTTTTACCAGTTACGCAAACTTTCATTATTTCTTTCCCATTACACGTTACATAATTATTGTAAAATAATTGTTACATAATAGAGGGTTCGATACCGAACACGTGTACGTTTAACTGGCAATGGAAGAGCAATTTCTGAATTGAAATTAGACGTCGAAGCTATGCAAACAGAAAAGCACAAAAGGAGAGCGTCGATAGAAGCAACGAGAGTCCGGCGACGCTAGATTTGGCAAATTGACAAAAGTTCTTCAACCTCCCGATGCAAGAGTGAAACCGCGAAAACAAATTCCCTTCTTTCGATCCACCGTTTCACTAAAAACAATTAAAATACACAATGGACAGAAAATAACCCTGATATTTAACAAACAAGAGATATTGGAAAACAATTGACCGTATCATTGATATAACCAACTATACACATATTGGTTTAAGAAACAGAAACATTCACTATGATTTATCGTTCCTCGTTGTTCTTATTAATCCTTGTAGAGTGTTTGAATTGTTGCATATTCGAACAAGGATTATTACAATATTTATATTTATGCAGGGCCTGCATCCAGATCTGACGCAACATCGAACTATCCATGCGATTGCATTCCAACGGAAAGTTACAGAAGCCTAACTATATCTATGTAACATTTCTGATCAACAAAATTCGCCGCGATTGCAACCGGTGTCGTAACACGTCGAAAATTTGGCGTCGTAAAACGCGAAAACGACGTTCGGCTGGTTCGTCCACCCCGCGCGGGATTCCCCCGTTCGCGTGTCGCGCGGCACACCGCTCAAAGTTAAGTATAAACGTCTCGTGACGGCCGAACGATTCGAAAGTCGAATGGCCGTGCATGTGACGGTGGCCCTCGTGGTCACTCACGTGCTATTCATAACCTGAACCCGAGGCGGCCCGTTCCGCACGCAGTTTTCACACGTATCACGGACCAGACGCGTCTCTGCGCCTTGCATTCCCACGTGCGTCGATCAAACGCGCGCGCCGCCAAGCGGCGGTACAACAATTTCCTCGAAAAACAGCGACGCCAACTGCAATTGTCACGGGAACCGGTAATACACCATTGCCTCGTTACAAGTCGCACGCTCGGGCGACAAGAACAGAGGGACGAGACTGAAACCTATTTTAACGAGTATAGAGCGATGGAATTATCGTTTTTGAATAAGACAGTCGACTGTCCGGACAGTTTTGCAAACGGTTCGATCACTGGAACACACGCGACGAGCCCGACGGTAACGCGAACGCGTATTGTTGGCCGTCCTGTAGTTTAACCGTTGACCTCTCCCCTCCTCTGGCCAGTACCACCGCAAGAAAATGAAATCGTCAGGGTAAAAGTGACGAACAGTATGCACTAAATCTTCCTAGCCGCGACAACGCGGCGAAACCGATGCGCACTCCGTACAGCGCACACAATACGCACACAGTGACACACGTAGCGCGCGTAAAGCCGCACTTTATTACCGGCGCGGCCCCCGAGCCGCTCGTTACGTAATACGCGGGAACGCCAGAAAGGTCTACGATCCATGACACGTGCAACGCCGATGCAGAAACGCCACTTCTACGCGCTCGACGGAAAAATTGGCTTCCCGCTTTTTATCAACGGTCGCTTTTGCCCGCGTAATTGTTCCTTCCGATTGTCGACGTCGTCCAAGACAGTGTTTCTCAAACCGAAACGCGCCACGAGGCGGATCATTACGCTATGTATAGGGCGATTCGCGTGCCAGTGGACTCGAAAGAGAAACGATAGCAACGCGTGGTTCTGGAGGCTAGCTATCTACTATAAGACACACTGTAACCCCGTGCCTAGCTTTTCTAGTTCGATAGCAGGTCCTAGTATAATAATTTTTAAAGTATTTCCCGCGTACATGGAACGGATAATCCCCCATCACGTTCGTCGATCGAACAATCTACCTAAGCGTTTTCCTAATCTCACAGCAGACTTTACTATGCAATTTAGTTAATTTTAAGTATACGTTTAATTGCACCCAAGTGTTTATCAACAACGATGAGTCAATATTTTAAGATACATTCAGAATTATCGTTGAAATTCGCTTTGTTGG
Source organism: Colletes latitarsis (assembly GCF_051014445.1). Lineage (NCBI taxonomy): Eukaryota > Metazoa > Arthropoda > Insecta > Hymenoptera > Colletidae > Colletes > Colletes latitarsis. Next base: position 15,687,927 of record NC_135140.1, read on the forward strand.
CGCCGTCCAATTGTTGTTTATTTTGGGATTCCGAGTATTTACTGTAGTTGATCTAATGCTTCATTTTATGCGTTCATCGCGAATTGTGTTTGTTTTGAAAATAATGTATAAATACGCGTAGTGGCCGATCCCAAAAATATTTAATGTTGCCTGTTTCTTGTTTAAATCTAAATTCCTTAATTCGCCTCGTGTACCGTTTCCATTATTTTTTATGGGAAATTTATTCACCGAGATTTAATATTTGTTTCAGTTTCCAGACGTCCGGGGGACCCCTTGGAATCGGGCCACCCCAAAACGCGCGTTCGCCAGCGATCCGCCTTGACATTCACGGCCTTTTTTTTGCGACACACTCGTATTTGGGAGAAGGGGAGTCAAAGATCTTCGCGGAAAGAGGGTGGGAGAGTGTAAGGGAGGAGGGGATGGAGAACGAACAAATCAATAGGAGCAGCCGACGCGCCTCGATCGTCGTCGTGCTCGAACTTGGAAATGAATGCTACCATGAGAGCCAGTGATGGGACCACGAATACCATAACGTGCCTGTTCGACCCCATACAGACGTCTTGAGGTATAATGGGAATGCTCCCGAGAGCTGAATCGAAACTTTGGAGACAAGCATTATTGCTAAGTAAAAGCACGATAATATCGAATGCCGAACAGAACGAAGAGTGAAAGTCATTTAGAATGGACGGGTCAGAGACGGTCAATATTCTTATCTAGATAAAAGTTACGTCGAATAACAAACTTCCGTTGTGTACAAATTTCAATTCGAATTATGCAGCGAAACGTTTCGCAGCGAACAAATGGAAAATACGTTATTCCAAGTTGACTTTTTAATAAAAATGTTAAATAACACTGCACAAATACACACGGTGTTTTTCTTTATGTCACAGATACCGTAGAAACGGGTACACGATCTTTGACCCGCGAACGCAAGTAGAATAGTAAAACGTGGTCTGAGCATTCAGTAGTGCGAGTCAATTACCGAGACTACTTAAGGGGTCCGACGAGAACCATAAGTCCAGAAAGGATTAAAAATTTTCACAACTCTTCCGACTAAACTATTTCTAAGAAGCTAATTTTAGTGTGCGCTTAATGAAAAGGGAATAGAATAATTACAAGTTACTTGAACGATAATTATAATTGTAATAAATATTTGATACCAAAGATCGCTCTGAAAACGATGGCTTTCTAATGGAAAATATCTTTTTTAAAGTTTCACGAATAAGTTTAGCCCGAATATGGATGCAAAGTCTAAAAATATTGAAAGCATTTTCTAAAATTGGAACAATTGCTCGAATAATCGTAAAATAGTCATCAACTTAAGATGCGCAGCGCGTGTAGAGAGGTGCTAAGTATAACATTGACAAAACAGCAGAAACGAGGATGAATACGCGTGAACGCACGTGCGCTCGAAGTTGGGCCATATTGCTCGTTACGTAACCGGCCGAGCCTCGCTTCTCACCTCGATATCGATTCTCGAATAACCCAGCGCGCCGTGGCGGCGACGTTGACGTAGCATTTTTGGAAAAAATTCGACCTGTTTAAATCGTACTCTTCAATTGCATTTTTCAAACAAGATTTAACCGTGGTCGCGGTCAATGCGTGATCAAATAAAGCTCACGCAAACAATTGGAAGACATATTTCGAGCTATGCCGGTTTAAAAATAAAAAATGGCGGATACTCATTCGAATATACCGCATTTACGAAGGTACGAACAAGAAAATACAACCAACAGTGTTCAAATTCTTTAAACATGTTCATACCATAATAATTATATTATTTACCAGTTTTTACTATATATAGAGTGTTTGGCCACCCATGGGAAAAATTGTAATGAGAAACTCTAGAGACCAAAAAAGACGAAAATCAAGAATACCAATTTCTTATTAACAAAATTATTAATAAAATTTGTCCACCTACACGAATTTTTTTCTCGAAAGTGAGTAGGAATTCGGGGGTATGTCTATTTACCAAAAATGCTTGTAATCACCCCCTGCAACTAAAAATAATTTTTTTAGAACGATTTGAAATTTTCAATTTCGCTGAAAAATTTACCCATCTTCCTGAATTTTTTTCTCGAAACTGGTTAGGAATTCGGGGGTATGTCTAATGACCAAAAATGCTTGTAATGGCCCCCACAACCAAAAATATTTTTTCCAGAACGATTTGAAATCTTTTAATTTTGTCGAATAATTTCACTCCTTCTCGAATTTTTTTCTCGAAAGTGGATAAGATTTTGGGGGTATGTCTAATCACCAAAAATGATTGTAATTGACCCCCATAACCAAAAATAATTTTTCCAGAACGATTTGAAATTTTTTTTTTCCGTCGAAAAATTTTCCGATCGATATGGAATTTTAAACGTTAACTTTTTAACGAACACCCCGTATGTATTTCTTTTAATTTGTAACCAATCCCTGTACATTGATCGAGAGGCCTACTTGTATTTATCTCTACCTTTACGGACTATATTCTATTTTATTATTCAATTTCTAAGACAATCTGGTATAAAAAAGACGTATTATTAAACAAATTTACATCACCGTTCTGAAAGTAATGGCATATATTGTATAATATATGTCTGCGAACTTTGGAGTATGATTCTCTGTTACTTCGATCGGTTAGGTTAGGTTAATGACAGGATATAGTTGTAACTCGTCCTTGCACAGTAAATGTGTATTCGCGTCTACTTCTACACATTGCACTTTATTTTATTATTGAACTACTATTGTATACGCGATTGTGTACTGATTGCATTTGGCGTCTTATTCATTACGCGCCACCTTATATATGAATGCAAAATATTAATCGTGATCCAACAACTCTATTAAACCGAACGATTCAACTTCTCGTATGAATGCTCTTTCATGCGTCTGACTGCATACCGATTATATTTAGCATTGTGCTCCTCGTAACGCCACCCTCTATAGTACGGCATATTAAATACAATTAAACGATTTTATTAAACCGTTCTGCTTCTGTTACGAAGATCCTGATTGCATTTAATCTTCTGTTCGCTATACACCAATCTATGCAACATATCAATCAACACATCGTGACTTTGAAATCGGTAATCCACTCGTGAACGAACTTAACCTACAAACGTTCGAAGTTTTATTCCGTACACGGCATATTAATTACAATCTAACAATTTTATTAAACCGTTCTGCTTCTATACAACGTATCAATCGTGACTTTGAAATCGGTAATCCACTCGTGAACGAACTTAACCTACAAACGTTCGAATTTTTATTCCGTGCAACGCAAAAAGTTCGATCCTCTCTCTCACTTTCAACAATTAAAGCGTAGGTTACGAAGTAGAAAGCGGCTGTTGAAAAATATTTGTCTCGCGGAAGGAACGACGAATTATTCAAGCCCCGATGAATATTAATGCAGCGTAAAAATATTGCGTAATGATACAACGAACGCCGTAAACTTTCAAGAAAACATTTTCACTGTCAGAGAAGTGCGTTACCCTCTGGTGAAAAAGTACGAGATTTTACTTTTTTGTCGTTTTGTAGAAAACGAGAGACACGAGAATGCTAGCCGCCATTTTTTCCCCCCCAAGACTTCGAAAGAGATTTTTCGCGCTAGGGAAATTCGTCGCCGTTCGCGTGCGAGGACTGGTTACATTAACCTGCGCGCGTGAAAAAATCTATTACACAACTCCACCGGTACATTGCAGTTTTAAAAATAAATATTACCATCGTGCTCGAGAGCACGGAGCCACAGATAAATATTCGTCGAGCGCCATTTTCACTTGCGGCGAACAGGAAAACGCACGAAATTATGGACACGAGGAAGAACTTGTGTTTCTTTGCCCGACTAAACCGCGTTATATTGAAACGAACGAAACGTAGATAACTAAAACCATGTCACGTTCGGGCGAGTTTTCGAGATCATTCGAAAGAACAGTATCAAATAACTGCAACCAGACACGCAATACTTGGCGGACCACTGCACCGTCTGTGTTTATGTTTTCGTTTACGCTCGTAGCCTACGTTGTTTGCCCTATTCGAAGCTCCCCGGTCGGCGATTATAATAATTCAGTCGATAAAAACGAAAGTAAACGAAACTGTGTCTCGGTTATTTCAACCTTGAGTTTCTTTTCTTGTAAACCACCAATGCGAAAAAATGAGCCTAAATATAAACGCGTACGAAATAAAAATCTCCGTGAAATGTACAGTCTCGATTTACGTATTTACGAGCACGCTGTTTCATTTAAATAATTTCTTCGTTTAAAGCAGTATTAAAACGACGCGTTAAAAATTATTTCAACGTACATATTCGTCTCTGTCAATTTTTAACGCGTAGCTATAATTCGATAAACATATAATGATATTTAAAATGACGCAAGGTCAGATAGAAGAAATAATTTTAAGACCTTTGTAGCATTATGTGCGACAGCAACGAATAAGTCTATGTTGCGTGTTCGTTATCACTCTCATCTTCAAAAATGTATTTATCAAATGTTTCAATTACACTTTCATTACTCTCTGCTAATACTATCCAGGACGTTCGTGCACATAATTCTACTGGACTCGCGTCGACGAAACTTTTAGAATATCTTGTTTTTTTTAAACAGCAAAGTGTATGATTCGAATTAAATTTTATCAATTGAATATTATTTTGGAATTTGATCGCATGGAAAATTCCTTCGACAAATTTTTAAGCATCACGATTATCATCGATACAAATAGTCTGATAGAAACGAGGCCTTGTAACTGCTTAGACTAAAGAACCCCCATAACATTCTCGTGCGTAGATAACACGTGGTAGTCCGATAAATTCTGATCCAAGTAACATAAATATGAGATGTCGGAAAAAATACACGATAAAGAGGGCAGACACTGTAAAAGCGTCTACGATAACACTGATACTCGATCGTTGTTAGAGCGAGCTAAACCGGTGATTCTTAAGAATTTTTATCTAACGGGAATGCTACTTTGAAACTGACTAAATTGAACCGTGAATTTAAAAAGTGGGTATATTGTACTCTGGAACCTTAAGATTTTTTTTTAACCTCTTGATACAAAAATATTTTAGAATAATCTCCTTAAGAACCACTACTCTAACTTAACATTGGTCGCGCGCGTGTCCGTGTCATTCGATGTTGACCGTGAACGCCAAACGCAACATAGAAATAAAGAAATTCCACTACGGGCCAAGTGACAAACAGTACAAATTAATCAGCGTCTTGCTTTTGTAATTTCGATCTTCCGAGAAATAATACGATGTATTCACAAACACGTGTTGGCAGGACCATTTCTGGCGGGGGTGCAAAAGATGCCCCCGCACTTGGTGGCCGCAAACCGTATATTATACATACAGGGTATTCGGCCACACCTGGGAAAAATTTTAATGGGGGATTCTAAAGGCTAAAATAAGACGAAAATCAAGAATACCAATTTGTTGATGGAGGCTTCGTTAAAAAGTTATTAACGTTTAAAGTTCCGTTCGTATTGAATTTTTTTCTCGAAAGTGGGTAGGATTTCGAGGGTATGTCTATTGACCAAAAATGATTGTAATTGACCCCTACACCCAAAAATATTTTTTTCAGAACGATTTGAAATTTTTTAATTTTGTCGAATAATTTCACATCTTCTCGAATTTTTTTCTCGAAAGTGGGTAGAATTTCGAAGGTATGTGTAATGACCAAAAATGATTGTAATTGACCCCCGCAACGAAAAATAATTTTTCCAGAACGATTTGAAATTGTTGAATTTAATTGTTAATAATTTTTTAACGAAGTCTCCATCAACAAATTGGTATTCTTGAATTTCGTCTCATTTTGGCCTGTAGAATCCCCCATTAAAATTTTTCCCATGAATGGCCGAAGATCCTGTATAATAATATTTGAGCAATGATATTGGAATATTTGATACTCCTGGTATTTGGAAATTTATAAAATATTCAATGGTATGGTACTGGAATAATAGTTCCAGGCCTAGTTCGAAACGACGCAACCCTGAGGCTAGGCAGGCTGTTCTATCTTTGGAGAGTTTGGCCTGCAAAGGTCGCGTTCCGGGATACTGAAATTCGACTCGGTGAAAAGTATACCGGCTCTACATAGTAACCGAAAAATCGCGAAGAATGTAAAATAGAGAAACAGAATTCAGTTCGATTAGTTTAGATAGACGTTCGAACAATCAGATTCGTGTTAAAAAAGATTTTATAATTACAAACGTAACTATATCTGTGCATACAGGTGTACATTTTGTGAAAACAAGTACATTACAAGTGAAATTTTTATAACGGTGTTTCCATGGAGTCTTCGTTTCGAAATGATTTATTTTGTAAAACATGATTCAGATGCTTAGAGAAATGCAAATCTGTTGGTAGCGGGTCAGGGGAACTGGAACGATGCGATAAAATTTCATATTCCAATAGCTAAGTTTTTGTATCGTCGTATATACTTGATGCACAAGGTCTTGTGTTGCATTGCAAATACATAGATCGATTTCAATCTGTATATGGAGGTTATTTTACGTATAAAATTTTCAATTTCTATGCAATAAAAAGCATAAAAATTAATCGTCATTAACAAAATTTCAGATTGACTTGTTATTTTCTTTTTTCCTTTCTATTTATCCTCGCTGGATACTTCGTTTCTCATTGTCTATAGTTATTATAATTAGAGTTATTATCGAACATTCGAACGTAGCTCGCGCGGTCTCCACTTATCCATTTTCTTTGTTTAGCCAATCTTTTCAACGATCATTTGCGAAACTATCTTTTGTACGATTTGATATGCACTATTTTCAGCACTTTTTTCGAAAATTTCATTATTCGTTATTCCCTTCAGCCTTGACTGTATTCGCTGACATGCTTTGAATTTTTAAAACAGGTGCAAAGATAGGAGTTTATTTTTGCATCGTCAGGATTACATGTGAAATTAATTTCATCGAATCCTGTTCGTTTAAAAGGTTGATGATCGTGAAAAAATGTGATTATTATTCTTATATATGGGAAAAATTTTAATGGGAGATTCTGGAGGCCAAAATAAGACGAAAATCAAGAATATTAATTTGTTGATGGAGGCTTCGTTAAAAAGTTATTAACAATTGAATTCAACAATTTCAAATCGTTCTGGAAAAATTATTTTCGCTTGCGGGGGTCAATTACAATTATTTTTTGTCATTACACATACCCTCGAAATCCTACGCATTTTCGAGAAAAAAATTCGAGTAGTAGTGAAATTTTTAGACGAAATTAAAAAATTTCAAATCATACTAAAAAAATTATATTTAGTTACAGTGGGCAATTACAATCATTTTTGATTATTATACATACCCTCGAAATCCTACGCATTTTCGAGAAAAAAATTCCTTACCGAAAATCTAATTAGATACCTAAATTTTTCGACGAAAAAAAAAAAATTTCAAATCGTTTTGAAAAAATTATTTTCGGTTGTGGGGGTCAATTACAATTATTTTTTGTCATTATACATACCCTCGAAATCCTACCCACTTTCTAGAAAAAAATTCGAGAAAGTGTGAAATTTTTCGACGAAATTAAAATATTTCAAATTGTTCTGAAAAAAATATTGTTAGCTATGGGGGTCAATTACAATCATTTTTGGTGAATAGACATACCCCCGAAATCCTGCGCATTTTCGAGAAAAAAATTCAGTATGGGCGAAACTTTAAACGTTAATAACTTTTTAACGAAGCCTCCATCAACAAATTGGTATTCTTGATTTTCGTCTTAATTTGGCCTCTAGAATCCCCCATTAAAATTTTTCCCAGATGTGGCCGAACACCCTGTATATTTGCACTATTTAACCCTTGCCCAAAGGATTCCCCACGCAAACTATTAGTGTCATAGACATTAACTTTTTAATCAATAATTTTACAGTGAACTTGTACAACAGCATTAATAAATAAAGAATTTACAAAAAATATGATGATTAAATTCAGATTCGGGTCAAAATGGACCCAGAGTCCGCCATTCGAGAGTCGAATACCGAGAATACTGGTGAAGTATTTAAATTGTATACGTATTTTGTCATCAGGTGATCGGGTCGCGCATACGAATGAACCATCGCGGAGGCTGATCTATAAAATCTGTGATTTTTAGATCCACGATAATCTGCATGTGTACAGGTTGTTTCTTTTATCGTGACAAACGTGAATCACAATGCACAATATTGTAATTCACGTTTGTTTATTAACGTTTCGTATTAACATTTTTTTGTATAGTATAAACCTTCCTATATATTAGTTTGGAAAAAAGAAACTTTAAAAACATGCGTACAGTTAATTGCAATCTCTTCGTTATAATTACGATTACAACGATGTAAATGTAATTGTCAAGCAATTACATTCGACAGTTACAATTGTAATTGTAGCCAGAACCAATTAACGATGACAATGTAATCTTTAATTGCAATTAAATTAATCGATTATGCAATCAATAACAAAAGTAGCTGGTTACGGCCAACTCGGATATAAACACATATAAATACATGTTGTGTACACGCATTCACAAATACATCAACTTATTTGCGTCTTAGATTAGCGCAGCGGTTCTCAAACTTTCTAATTGGAACTTTAATAACTATATATACATATTTATTAACACGTTCGTAAGGTTATAAATTCGAGCCCACGGTTTCGAACGTGCGCTGATGGAACACGTGCGCACCGAATCCGTGTAACGTAAAATACACGTGCATTTTCAAGCTATATTATTATTGTATATCCGTAAATATAATCCCTCGAAGTACTCGGGGGTTCAGGACGTCGACGTACCCGCGTAATTTTGGAACTCCCCTCCCTCTTCGTCCCTCTCTTCAAATCTCTGTTAACCGGAAACGATAATACAAGGGTTAAGGAAGGAAAGCACAAATTCATACATGTATTATTTACACCTTACGAAAGTACACTGTAATTTTGGTTTAGCACGTCTCTTCTTGCATTTATTTAAAAATATTCAAAGCACCAATTCATCTTCTACACTTTCCTTTAATCTCGATGCACGTATCACTGGGCGGTCTGTATCGTAAAGACCGCGAAAAAACCGCGTACTTCGAGGGACAACCGTAATTCGTAATCGCCTCTTCTAATTTTCTTGTTACCCTATTGTCTCAACAAACATTGCGATAACATCTATTCCAAAACACGGGCACGTTAAATTAGACGGATACCCGTGTATTTGACTATCAGAATAGAGGTTAGGAATGTCCGTGTGTTCCAAATTGCATGGATTCAAATACGGAAATCACATGGATACCCAATCTGTTTCAGCGAAATAGAAATCCCTGTTTATATGCTACATTTCATAAACAGAATTAGAGAAAGTTGCGGACTTTGAAAAATGTGCAGATTTTCCGCTCGAGTTTAAACCAGATATGTCACGGTGCCGTGCATAGATGGAAGCAGCGTATATTGCAAGGGGTCATCGACGACGATGATACACCTTCGACGACCGAAAGAGAGAGACAGAGAGAGCGAGAGGGGAGACTTTCTATGAGAATCAGCTTGACGGTACGTAAGGTCGCGTGTAGAGCTCTTGCTCTAGCTAGACAAGCACGTTGCAACGAAGGAGGAAAGTCATGGAGGGTGCATGGATCGATGGTCGGCTGGGAAACAGCTCGGTCCCGGACAGAACGGTCAATTTCGTTTGTAATATCACGCGTTCTATCACCGGACGAAACGACCACTGCGTGAGCACGTTCATCTGCGCCACAATAGTCCCCGTGCCCTTGTTTATCGTTACGAAAACGCATTTTTTTCCCCCCGCTGTCTCTCGATCGTCGAACACTTCACAGGATACGCAAAACAACGGGATCGACGAAAGTGTTTCTCAAACGTTCAGTTCGTCGACAAAAAGACACACTCGCGTCACGCGGTGTTGCGGGGCAGATAGAGTCCGCACGCTCGATAACAAGCAGACGACAAAATGGCAATTTTTAACAGAGTTGCGTTCCAACGATGACACGTTTACGGACGTGTATCGTGGGAAGTACACTTATTTCTGGCAACAGATCAATGGAGTAGTCGAAACGTGCGACCGTGGGGATGTACGCACGAGAGCTGGAGAAAATGCCCCTAGGATGAGAATTCAGATTCACCGACTTGGAATATTTGGTATAGGTTATTTCACTATCGATTCCGTATAAACTAACGATCGACCATCGCGATAAACGCAATTTACGGACGATTAGAACGATTTTTCTCGCATCGCGAACATCGTTCGGTAGCATTCTTTACAGCTCGTTTGCGGTACTTGGAGGGTCCCGAAAGCATGCCCGGGAAACGACGATCGCATGTTCGGTAACGAATTCGATTGACAAGCAAACACTCACTACCAATGCTGAGAGTTCTCCATCGGGTTTTCCGCTTAGAACCCTTCTTGCCCATCTCTCGTGAAGACCGAGCTGGTCCTCCTCCCTTCTGTCTCTCGTCTTCCCAGCGATCTCGGCCGACTTTCTAGGACGAAAGCTCCACCGAAATCATGTCGATCGCGACAGTTCCTCGCCACTACCTTCGCGGTAGCATCTTATCGACTGTTCTCCGACGTATGTGTCTCGCGATCTTCCAGAGAGAAAAAGCTTTGGAACGAAACTCCCGACGAACGAGGCCTGCCCGTAGCAGAAGACAACTCGAATACGTAATCCACGCCGCACGAATAGCAACCGCACACTGCTGTCCCCACCTCACCCCTCCCTTACGGTCCCCACCCTGCGCCGACTGCTCCCCTACCTCACGCCTCTGTCATCTTCGACGCGTGTCGTGGCACGTCGGTTTCTCGTCGTGTTTTTCCAACACGAAACTGATTGCCCGCCAAAAACGCGCATCCATAGATCGTTTATGCCAAACCGTACAACATGGTCACGCAAATATTGTATGTCATGCGAGCTTATGGTCGTATATTCGGCTCGAAATTTTTCCTCGCTGCTCGAACGATTCGAATGGCGGCTACTAGGCGCGTGCGTGGACACGTAGCGATTACTGCGCCGCGATTGGCTGTTGCCATGGCGACCGCTGTAAACTATCACATGCCATTTTATCCGGCTTCGGTCGAACGAGGTACGAAAACGATCTTTTCGTCAAAATAGAAATTTTAGAGCGGTTTTCTCGAAATCGTATTCGTTCCGACGATTGTATAAATTTTGTATAAATATCGCCGCCGTAGAAACGTATTATTTCGTGCTCGAAGTCGACGAACTACAAGTTTTTCTCTTTCATGGTCTGTATTTGTAGGTTAAATAAACAGAGTACGTTTAAAACGGTTAAAGATGATGAAAATTTTGTCGCTACACGACTTCGAGTCTCCTACGCTCGACGAAACAGCCGTTGTTGGCCTTATAGGAAATAGTGTGCATTATTGTGAATACGATGCTATGCAAGACGAGTTGCAACCTTTTGCCAAGTACATACGTCAGTATCCTGAGGTTTCGATCGCACCGGATAGTCTTACTACTCGTGAAACAGCGTGCACCGTTTGCGCGGGCGACTTATTTCTACCAGTTCATGATAGTATCTTTAAAAAAATTGCTAGCGTATGGAGGGAAAAGGGCTTGGCCGAAGCTATCTACCTTGCTGCGTCCACAGATCCTGAAGAAATTACAAAAACTATACACTGGATAGCTACAAGGTTTTGATAATGATGTTACGCTAATCTAAATGCTTGTAGAAGATTATTACATTTTTTATTTCAGACTTAAATGGATGTTAGATTTAATGGATAAAGGAATCTATCAAAGAGAGATTTTGCCTACCAGTGGATCAGGATCGGTCGCAGATGTTGTTCAAACAAGAGACTGGAATTCGTCGCTTGTAAGATATCCATGCAATCAACACGATAAGCTTTTATGGGATGTATACTGCACGTCTGAATATTACTTTATAGATTAGGTGTCTTTCTTGGCATCCACATTGCCCGCGATTAGCAGTAGTCACAAGGGACGATCGTATACGTATCTTTTCTCAAGGAGTACCAGTGGTACCGATACTGAGACATAGTGCTCAAAAATCAGTATGTTGCATTAGCTGGAGACCCTATGCTGGTAGGGAATTGGCAGTAGCGTGTCACGCGGGTGTCCTAATTTGGACGATAGAATTGGGTGCAGCTAGTAACTCCCTTAGTCATGCAGTATTACTAAAACGGAGAAATCATGTACCCGTTACGAGCGTTACATGGCATCCACAGGGTGACCTGCTGGTATCTTGTTCACCAGCAGATACGAATATGATTATATGGGATACTTCTAAGAGGGAAGGTGTCCCGCTCAGACGAGTAGGGGGTGGTGGATTGTGCTTCACACGTTGGTCCTCCTGTGGCTTTCAACTGTTTGCTGCTACGTGTAGAAATATGTTCAGGTATACCGACTTTCGTATGTATTTCTTTATTTTATACGATACTTCGTTCGCTAGTATACAAATCGCTACACACAGAGTTTGGAATACCGAAGTAGCGACATTATGGCATGCGGATAAATGGACAATGCCTAAAGGTCGCGTCGCAGCTGCGTGTTTCGGCCCCAATTTGACTCTATTGTTTGCATCGACCGAAGAATCCGCGACGGTTTTTTCCCTACCGTTGCAAGAAAATATTTTCGATGTCAAAAAAATATCGATCGACGATCTAAAACTTGCCGTACCCTTGATAAGTCTGACACAAGTCTGCAATGGTATTTTCGTTGGCGGAAGGATAGTTGCAATGGAGTGGGATCCTACAGGAAGATATCTCGCTATACTTTTCCAGGTATGACCTCTCGTAATTTCAATTCAACGACATCCAAAATCTCGAATAAAAAATTCTAACGATATTTCGTGCTCGTTTAGGACAGCCCCTGTATCGCGTTATTTAGAACCAAAATAGGAAACATGTCGCGGGTAGTCGACGTCAAACCAGGTTGCCTGATCAAAGGATTTCCCGGAGAAGTACCGAACTGTATGAATTTCTATCAAAAGCGCGACGAACTCTCCCCTGCAATTTGTTTAACAATCGCTTGGAGCAGTAGCCGTGTACAACACTTCCCTATCGTCGAGAAAGAAATGGCTCGTTATTAATGCACTCGTTTTCGATGAGAAACGAGGCGTATAATTTAAATACTACTTATGGTTAAGACAAAGGTTCCATATTTACGTTTTGATACATTGTTTAATATTTGTATATATGTCTGTATATCAAGTGTACTCACGAGAGTCTAAATATTTTTATTACGATTAAACATAATAAAATAATACATCGTACGAAGGTGTCCCGGAGTCTTACGTTGCATTTCATCAGAGATTACGTAATATTTCATGATCTGTTCCCTAATTCATTTACAGAAAAAAAAAAAAAAAATCGTTGGTCCCTTGTTAGACTCTTCGATGCTCTAGCTTTCTAACGTATGGGATATACAACGCGACGGCTCGGGTTCGGTACCTAATTATACGAAGTCACATGCAGAGCGCACGTCTTTCTATTTTTACGTCGCTTGACCGAATGCTGAACGCCGACACGTACGTGCGTGATGCGTCCCGCACTATTTCCAATACGCTCTGTCTACTATACTCACACCGTCGCAACTCCAAACACAAATTAACCGCTCCATCGTTCTAGAAACCCCTCGTCCTAAATATATATTTCTCAAACACAGTTCATCATTTTCGGCTGACACTTGACTCACGATTTTCGGAGGAACGAATGCCACCGAGGCATGCAAGAAAATTACAAGTTTAGCCCAACAATTTAAATAAGATCCCTGGACTCGGTTGGACATCGATCCTTGTCATTCTTACGTAGTCTTCCTTGCTCTAACCAGCGTCGAATGACACTGATTGGCCAGGCGATAGACCAATCGTTCAGTCCCAGCCAGAGTTGGGCATCGTTCGAATTGTTCGAATAAATTCGTTATTCGTTTGATAATTATTTATTATTCCTAGTATTATATTTATTAGGCTAGTAATACGAATGATTATTTGCTTTCGTCAACTTTGTAGCGCTAACGTATTCTCGTATCTCTACAGAAATACGCTCGCAATCGGTTACATAGTAGTCCAGTGTAAGCACTGCGTGTTTACTTTTCGATTATGTTTTTTTATATCATCAGTTTGCTCAGATATACGCGAAGTCGTTCCGTGTTGCGATAGCAGCAGATGTAAATATAACTCAGATAGAGAGATAGTACCGGAGCTTCGAGTATGAAAACATAGATTTCAATAGTTCAAGTAATTTTTAAAGCATTCATGTATATATATAATTGTAAATGAAAACTCTGATTCAACGTTCGAGCTAATGTTATTCCTGATTTGTAACAGTTCTCTGAATGCTCGTGGCGCTATCTCCGTAGTTTAATTTCGTCCTACCAAAGGAGTCGAAAGACACCTATCAAAATTTCAACTTGAAATTATTTTCCACGGTTATTTGCATCCACATAGAAAGGTGTCTTTTGACACCTTTTGGTCGAAATAGATATGCATGAAAGCACGATGGAAACAGTGTTAAATTGCAAAACTTACTTTCCCTGCGCACCGATTAAACGTTCGTTAAGATACCTATCCATTCCCCTCCATCCTCTCTTTCTGTTATTGCATCCGTATGGGGTGTACGATCGAAATCCTTTTTCCAGTATATTTATTTTAATGGCAGTCGTACACATGCGGTGACTATGGTACGAACGGAGTTGACAGGTGCCTGGACAAAAAAGCGTGGCCGAGAGCGGGCATAGTATGTATAATGTAAGCATAGAGGGCTGGCAGGCCACATGTGCCACTCTATCACTTATCTACCCGTAATATGACGTATAACCCGACCATAAGATGCAACTGTGAACGCATATGTGCGCGTGCGTGCAGGAGTCAAGATGCACGCGCGTGTGTATACAAGGGGTGAGTAGGAGGACGCATGGAAGATGCTTCTGTGTGTGCCCGCTTGGAAGAAACTGGGAGCAACATCTTGTAAGATAATGCTGTCGCGAGAATCTCTCTGGAATCATAACAATGCGTTTTCAATTAGGTAGCCGATGAGTGGAATGTCAATTCGTTCGTAATTCATTCGTCCCGATGCACCTGCAGTGAAAAGTAACCCCTCAAGTAGAAACTTTCGGGAAGTAAATAATAATTTACTAATGAGAAAGTGATTCATCAACTACAGATCACCGCAATAAAATGAAGTTCGAACATGTTTAACGTGTGCCTTTTTAAAATATTTCCTCTGTAAATTTTAACCATATCTGGCATCGCTCGAGACGCTCGATTAGACTTCAAGTGCTCCTTAAATTCTAAATAAATTCCACTTGTTCCGGCTACTAATCCTTGAACGTCTCGAGTTACGCGTCAAAGGCCGCCCGTTTGGCGATGATGTCCGAAACAAACCGCGGATCCCCAATAAAAGTCAACGATATCGGGCGTATTTGCGTGAAAGCCTGAAAGGCAACGAAAGGAGGAGGAACGGGGAGGTCGGTGAAATAATAGTAGGCTGTAATAGGAGGAAGGAGTGAACGACTTGCCCTCATGTGTGCGCGCGAAGAAGCTGTTGTTAATAAGTGACGCGTGTGCGGCAGCTGGTTTTACGTTTTTTGCCCTGCACCCGATTCTCGGGGTTCGACCGACGAAAGATCGGCCTAACCACCCCCTCCCCCTCTTTCCCTTTCTGCTTCTCACTCCGTTTGCTGCACCTCGGCTCGGAATATTTCTACAATCTCAAAGGGATGCCGATGCCCGATATGCAATCGTCAAATTGGCAAATAGATCAACATGGGACTCATGGGAGGGCCCGGTGGGTCCATTACGTGAAAAACGTGGCGAAGATTTTGTGATACTCAAACCCGCGGAAAGGGTATCAGGCCCAGTGGGCCCTGAAATTCGACAATTTTTAAGAAATTTTGTATATTAAAAACTTATAACGAAACTATTCATTGTATGTAAACGAGAGAGTCGTGGTAGGGCCCATTGCATGACAAGTAGTACCCTGATACAAAGAAAAGGTATCGAAACGATCCTTAACTTATCGTTGTAGGAGTTATATAAAAGGGCCCAGCAGGGCCTGATTTGCGTGGCCCGAGAAAATATTGGAAAACTGAAAGAAGGAGCGCCGAGACAATCCAAAACATCATCGTTCTAGGAATGTGTGCTAAGCGGGCGGAAAAAAACGACGGCCACGAATTGGAAAGAAGCACGAAAAAGGGAGACGACAGACGTGCGCGCAGATGTGCCCCGCGCCCCAAGTCAGAAGACCGAGGGAGAAGGTCGCGATGCAGAAGACGAGCGCGTCTCTCTCTCGAGGGGGAATGAAACGGCCACGCGAGTGGGCGGCGCGTACCCTTCTCGTCGTGCTTCTTCCCTTGCTCCTCGCGGGCAAGAGAGCCCAGCAAGGGTGGAGGGGAGAGATCCTCTCGTCCGTTGTAGCGTTGTCTGCTGGAAAAACGCGACGATGTCTTGTCCTGGCTGATAGTCTTCGTGGAGACGCGGGAACGGGTGTAGTCGGACCGGGGCTATCCTCTTATCTCGGGGTCAGTTACATCGCGTGGCGTGGACGCGTTCACAAGGCCACCCTGCAGCTTCGTCGCGATTAAGATCGCCGCCGCGCGTGCCGCGCGATCCTGGAATCTGCCATAACCGATAACAGTGGATTAGGACCTCGGATCGTTCGTCTTGTAAGTGAGGACTGTGATACTTAATCTGGACCAGCGATGCGGTAGTGCGCGATAGCTCCACAGTGTCTCATGCATGTCGAGTGTAGAGTGGATAGTATCTCGTTGTCGTAAAGACATTAACTTCCTTTCGTAGCCGGTTACCGCAAAGTTCTAACGTCTCTAACAAAATTTTCAGACTTCACTCGTGCATCAAGATGCACCTCGAAGACTTCCACGCGGACAGGAACGAGGAAGACGTTCAGCGCGCCGTGTCAAGAAGCATCAAGCAGGAGAGCTTCAATTCCTTGCATCTAGCTCCGATCGCAGCGATGAACAGCAACACTCAGCAAGCCTGTTGGGCGACCTCTCACGCGGACACCGGTGTCTCCTCCCCCATAATGCCCAACAACTGCAGTCCACGGGAGTACACGGACTGGGAGCAACTGACAGCCGCGTTCCAGTACCCCTGTCAGCAGTACTCTGCCACGGACAGGTCACCGGGAAGCACGGGCAGCGAGGCGACCACGCCAACGTGGATCAACATCGTCCACAGCGACGCCTCTGACTGCTCGAATGGAAGGCTGCCGCCCGTGGGTTCTGCGTTCTCCTTCTCCCGCAGCTTCTGCAATACGGTCTACCCAGAGTATCAAGGCTACCAAGACTACCAGGAGTACCAAGACGACATGACCGTGTCCTTGCCCCTCATCTTGCACTCGCAAGCTGAGGTTCAAGGGTTCACCGGGTCCATGCAAACGGCTACGGACGAGTTTGACCTCAGTTTGATCAGAGGCGACCCCACGTCGCTGTTGAACAACGTGGACTCGCCCTCCTCGCCTTCGTCGACCTACCTGGAGGAACTCCAGGACCCGTTCTCCAATCTCAACGGGTCGTGCTACGCGGTGGGACATTTGGTATCCGGTCAACAGTCGGTCTCAGCGATGACGTTCATCAACGATGCTGGTTTAGGCGATGGTTTTGGGAACCAGGTTGTTCTTCCTAGGAACGAAGGACTGCTGCTGACCGATCGACGCGTACCTGTGTCGAAGGCTGCGTCCGAGACGGAGAAGCGAAGCAAATCCTACGGTGAGTTATATTGTTCGTGCTTGACGAGGAATCTGAAAAAAGTGTATTGAATTAGAATGATATTGGACGTGTGATAGGTTTTATTAGGGTTAGGGTTAGATAGGACTGTCCTGCATCAGTGCGTCGTCAGACTCCTGATGAAGCTAGTGTCGGAAGACTCAAAACAGTGTCAACTGCAAGAAACTTAAATGTATCATTTCTAATTGTAGATATTAATTTGTGTAATTTGTCAATAGGCACGTAAGAAGTATCGTATATTTAATATAATTTTTATTAAACGTTTCTGTAAAGTTTAAGCTTCAAGTAGATAGTGTCTTACTTACTTTAGTGCAATACTCACTGCTCGAAACAATAAGGGACGAAAATGTAATTAGTGTAATGTTTTAAAAATATAAGTCTCCGACGTAGCATTACAAAGTTTTCAAACGCGTTCAAACCAGTGCAAACTCATCCAACCCGGTAGTTCGGCGTACCTCGATGCAGTCAGAAACTCACTGAAAGGAGCAATGTTATTTTAAAAAGGGTAGAAATAAACACAGACCAATTAAGAAGCACAAACCTCTCTCGAGTACTTCCTAACAAGCGTCGCGACGCATTCCAGACTGTTCGACGGCCGACGACAACCTGACGTCGACGTACCAATGCCGATGGATAGATTGTGGCTGCGCTTTCGCGGAACAGGAGGGCCTGGTGCGCCACATAGAAAGAAGGCACGTCGAATCCTCGTCGTCGAACGCCCACGGGCACGGGAGACGAGTTCAGAGGGACAGGGACAAGGACAAAGACAAAGATGGCGAGGGCTTTACTGGCGCCGGAAGCGGGCAAGACGAGTTCGCTTGCCTCTGGCAGGGATGTCCGCGAGCACGACCCTTCAACGCCAGATACAAATTACTGATACACATGAGGGTCCACAGCGGAGAAAAGCCCAATAAATGTCCGGTACGTACTTTTCAGCGACGGATCTATAGATCACCAGCTCGCGTCACCAGACGTAAACAAATACACGTGGTGGTATTTTGACAGAACCACCAGCATCCCTACCCACCTTTCTTTAATAATTCGGATAGTAGAGGTTTTTGTCCTGGTCTATTTTGTTCGTTATACTATTCGTTTGCACGAATTTCCTGGACAGTAATAACCTGAACACCGTGTATATGATCGATAGTGTACTATCGTTCTTCGATTAAATTTATCTACGCCACGACTTATCTGTTAGTTTGGCCATGAACGACTCGGAATAATTGCACTTTAAACATAACTTCGTAAAGAAAACAAATATCAGTAATAATTGTCTGCGATAATTTATTCCTCGTTTAATGTCATTATTTTATCGTGAAATTAAATAAATTCTTAAGATACTTAAATTTTCTTTAATTCTTCCAGTTCACTGGGTGTAAAAAGGCATTTTCGCGGCTGGAGAACCTCAAGATCCATCAAAGATCTCACACGGGAGAGCGACCGTACGCTTGCCAACATCGCGGTTGTTCTAAAGCTTTCAGTAACAGCAGCGATCGTGCAAAACATCAGAGAACTCACTACGATACGGTACGTTTTAATTTTTTTTTTCTTTCCAAGGCTACTCAATTAAATCTCCGATTACCTAACTAAATAATCTATTATAATAGTATGTAACTTAACAAACTTCAGTTACCAAACAAACCCGAGTATATGATATACTCCTATACGGAAGAGCAATAAATTTATTCTGGATTTCATATTTAACTAAAAGAAATTAAGTCTAAAGTACTACATATTGCGTACAACTAATTGTTACAACAATTGTGTTCGTATTCGATACCTGAGGAATATTTTAATATCCCAAAATGGCTGTAAAGAAACAACAAATCATCATTAAACACATGTAATTATATTACAAGATTTTCTTGTATTTAGTTCCTGAACTAGTTGTCTCTTAATATGCGTATTTACATAACTATGCAGCTATTTCAAGGCAACAGAGTTAATTCGATGCCGCATTAAACGGTAATACATACTTGCGGTTAGGATTAAATTACAACTGAACTGGTCACGTTGGAATGTGGTACGAATATTTAAGCATAAGTCTTGCTTATTCCAACGAATCAGATTTGCAATTGATTTTCAACAAAGAATTCTGTTGGTATTCAGCGTTTGCATGGAGATACTCATTTAAATTTGCAGAAACCGTACGCGTGCCAGGTGGCTGGTTGCGGTAAACGGTACACGGATCCGTCGAGCCTCAGAAAGCACGTGAAAAATCACTCGGAGCCCGCGACGCCGTTGCCCGGCCTGTCGGAATCCAAAAATCCCGCCAACCCGACCAACACACCGCGACACGATCTGATTTCTACGACTTCCAGACAACAGGCGCAAACGGCGTCCACCTTCGCCGCGGAATCGAATTATCGGTCGTATAAGTCTTCCGAGTCTTACGCGGACGAGGACGCGGACCTGTTCCAGACGAATCTGTGTCAAGTCGATAGGATTTCCATGAACCTTGAGAGCAATCAAGAGTATGTCCCGATCGAGTCTGTGAAACGTTTTCTCATCGACGACGTCAGCTGCTCGCACGTGGACGGCACAGGTAAGGGAAACATGCACGAGAGTCAGGTTAGACCTAAAAATTAATTTTCGCCCCTTGAAATTTATATTTATAAAATAGTCAAATTAGATTTAAATTATCAAAATAATCTCCTTCAGCATCTATGATGATACTTAGGCAGACAGCATAAGGAAGTACTTCTGAAGTATACATCCACCTGAAAAACCATTGTTACATAACGTGTAAAAAAAATTAATAGAACGTGTAAATAGTAGGATAACGTACGTTAAATATATTCACGAGCTTTCCGGGACGGTGTAGACGATACAGAGACTAAGATATGGCAAGTAAACGGCCGCCATTGTAAAATAGTTATTTTTGGAACCTTTTCAACTTCTGGTACGAACCGTCTCGGTCCCATCGCTGGTCGACGTCGGCCATAGTCGGGAGTCAGTGCTCCTAAACCGTGGACAAGGCGGCGTTTACACAAAAAGTCAGCCAAAGTTGTTCTTGGTACGAATACGTTATTGTATCGCGGTCGCGCGTGCTGCCTTTTTCTGTCTCCTTGGTGAACGGCCGCGTGGTAACGACGCCGATGACAGTGCGCTAGCCTCGGGGTCCTCCATGCTTAATCTCAGAGGAGGTTCGCCGCTTTATGCCTTTACCCCACACCGAGTCTTAAAATAATATTCCTGACTTTTTTGGCCGGAGCACACGCACGTACGCACGCGCCAAAACATACGACGCGGCGCACCGCCACGTGCGACACACGCGTATGATGCCCCTTTAAATTCCAGCCCTCGCGGACGCGATTTTATCATCGGAATAAAAATATGGTCGATCGGACCCCGAGGTACCGGACGAGGAGCCATTACACGCGCAGTATGACGTTTCTGTTGCAGGATACTGCGAGGAGGACGTGCCCGACTTCCAGGAGCTCGGCTCGGACATCGAGCAACAGTTCCTCGAGCTGAGCAGCTTGGACGACGCGGTGTTCATCGACGGTTAGGCGCATCATAGCGAAGCAACGAGGACAGAAACTATAAACGCTTCCATTGCATTACGTTGGTTCGATCTCGTCGCTATCCTCGTTCCTCCGCTGTAATCGTACAAGATTATAAAAGACAGAGGCCTCCCGCAAAACGTTGTGCCATACTTCCAAAGACTCGTTTTCCCGTTTTGTACTCAATTTTCTATAGCCGCTGCGACGGAATCGTATATATTTTTGTACATAGGCATTTTGTATATATTATAAGCAAGAAAATATAGAGATTTTGATTATCATTTGCTTTCGTTCTCTCACCCTATTTGATACAATTGTTTTACCCATAGTATCATTCTTCCGCGAGAAGAAGGCACAACGTATTTACATCCCCACTCCTGTTGCTGTCCGCTGACTCACGGGTATTGGTCGAAAACGGTGACGAAGATCGGTGACAGCCAATCAGCGGATTGCAGCAAGAGTGGGGATGTAGACACACTGTGCATTCTTCTTGTGGAAGGACGATATATGATTATAGTTGTTTCAGAGTAAAACTGAAGTATTCAAAATAGTAGTAGAGGGTTCAAATAACGAGATTTGCTTTAACGAGTCGTCGGAGTTTAATTCATTACTCAATTTTCATCTTAATTTTATTGAATGCCAAGACTTCTTCGTCGCAAAAAGATTTTATTGCCGATATGAACGTAGTCACATTTCTAATACAGAAAAATATTTAAACGTACATCATAATAACGATGTTCCCTGATAGTGGAATTGCATAAAATATTTCCCAAGTCCGCCATGACAGTTTGCCCTACGAAGGCTATTAATAGCCTACTATAGCGACGTTTCGATTGGATAGTAACGCTGGCAGACTGCAATAGACTTTGTATAAAAAGCAATGACCCACTATAGAGAGTTTTCAGCGGCGAAAGGGTTGAGCAACCGTTTATTTTCAAGCGGCGCTGCACTGAGAGGGCTTCGTCCCTTCCAGATTGTCGCAAATCAGTTTAAGGAAGTTATCGAGCGCCTTCCTTTGATTCTCCTTACTGTACACCTGGGAACGCAAGGAACGGAGAAAAGGCGATTAAATGTTCGTACGATCCTCTCGAAGCCTACGTGCACGAAATATTAACTACTCACTCCATTCAGCGTTATCGTTGGAACAAAGGAAAGGGGCGGTGTCAGGGACGCCGTTTTCTTGCCATTGGCCGCGTGAAGCTCCTTAGCCAGTGGGCCCGAGATACAATCCTTAATGCTATTCCGCGTCTGCTGACTCAATCCTACCGTTTCACCGCACTGGAAATGCAATTAATACTATTCCAAAAGAAGAAAGTCCGTTTCGCAGACATTGCAATTTTTAGAAAATACATATCTGTCAAAAATTAAAAAATTATACCCATAAAATTGTTTGCTTTCAATCCTCAAAACGGGGATGCTGAATACATACTTTTCAATCGCATAAAATTTAAACAAAATTTACATTTGTAAATAATCTATGGAGAAAAGAATCGATAGGGCCCTATTTTTCACCGTTTCGTACGATGCAAATCGATCGAGGAATCTGTGTAATTTTTTTTTACGAGTCGTAAAAATAGAACCAGTCGCCTAATGAACGATTCGTAATGAAATGTGAAAGTTCTTGAGCCCGCTTCTTTTGTCCGGTCCAGGGACTATCGATTAACTAAATGTGAGATCCCCCGTGTATGGTTATCTCTTTATTGCGCAAGGAATCGACGATGCATTCAGCAATTATGGGACTGATGAATGCCCAGGCAATCATCGAGAAAAGAAAAAAGATAAATGGCTACCTGGGGAACGGCCGTGGACGGGAAACTCGAGGTCATTGCGCAAACAACGAGGGCCTCGGTGAGCTGTTGAACTCTGTCGGCCGGTTCCTCATTTTGGATCGCGTGGATCGCGCAGGCCTGAGCCATGTTGCCCTCGCACTCGTTGGGCCCGTGTTGGCACGTGAACTGCCATTGGCCGTCTTCGAGATTCTTCTGCTACAAATCGTCTCGTTAATTTTTTTTCGAAATAAGGTAACCACGAATTCGGATTCTGGCCACCAAGAAAACGGTGGGTTTGGACGGAGCCCGAGATATCTCGGGCGACCAAACTGATTCGAAGCTACTTCACTTACCGATGCTTTTCCGTACGTAATGTAATTAACGTGAATGTTATTCTTCAAAGCATCGTACGACGGAGCCAGTTGATTCTTGATCCATCGCATGCTGTCGGGGCATAATGATTCATAGTAGACGTCTACCTCGATCACCTGCTTCGATAGTCCATCGCCAGCCACCTGTACAATTATCGAGGGAATATCTGATAACCGTGTGCCTGTTTTAGGATATTAACCTTTAACTATAAAACGAACAAATTTCTATACTCTGTTCTAGACTTTGTTAATTACTTTATACAGGGTGTTTTAATGGGGGATTCTAGAGGCCAAAATAAGACGAAAATCAAGAATACCAGTTTGTTGATGGAGGCTTTGTTACAAAGTTATTAACGTTTAAAGTTCCGCCCGTACTGAATTTTTTTCTCGAAAATGCGCAGGATTTCGGGGGTACGTCTATTCACCAAAAATGATTGTAATTGACCGCCACAGCTAACAATATTTTTTTCAGAACGATTTGAAATATTTTAATTTCGTCGAAAAATTTCACACTTTCCCGAATTTTTTTCTAGAAAGTGGGTAGGATTTCGAGGGTATGTGTAATGACAAAAAATAATTGTAATTGACCCCTGCAACCGAAAATAATTTTTCCAGAACGATTTGAAATTGTTGAATTCAATTGTTAATAACTTTTTAACGAAGCCTCCATCAACAAATTAGTATTCTTGATTTTCGTCTTATTTTGGCCTCTAGAATCTTCCATTAAAATTTTTCCCAGGGGTGGTCGAACACCCTGTATGTTAAAAATTGTAAAATAATCTTCTCTATAATTTTTAATTTATTTTTCTCGATCGATGTCACGAGAAAAGTATGATTCTATCTATCAATTTGGAATGTCGCTAATTATATTTATCGATAATGTATTAATATCCATTATCACTGAAATTAGAACGTATTAAAGTAAAAAAAATTTCCATTTCCCATTAAAGCGAAACAATCTTATTATCTCCGGATAACAAGCGTCTGATTAGATTCTTTGCAAACAGCTAATGCCCGGCGATTTTAAACAATCGATTCCAGTAATTATACAAGGTAGCTCATAATTTTATGCCAATAATTCTTGGAACAAAATCACCGTGCAAAATGAAAAAGATTGCTTATGTAAACACAGTATGTTAAGATTAGGTTTTGCAATGGCATTATTTTCCACTTTGCTACTTTATATTTTTAGTCTTTGCATATAAAACTTGTGCAACGAAGACGTTAAAAGTAAAAGATTACGTGGAAACGTTGTTTACAAATGTGTTGGGCATAGTTTAATCCATAGCTGTGACAAAATCAACTAATTGCTCAAGGTCGCCCCCCTTCCCATTGTGAATCACCCTAAATGTAAACTACACTCTTAAAACTATGCAAACTCGTTTGTCTGGAAGACGAATAACGTCGTTAATAGGTTTTCACAAAGATAATCTTGATACTTATTAATGTTATAATTCCTTGGTCATTATCAACGAGCGAAAGTATTAAACATTCCATGCCTAAATGACGTTTATTGCTTCTACTTAAAGCGGTCAAACGATACAATAATAGAATACACTCATAATACAATGATATACGATGCACCATGCACTGTATTTAATTTATTATGCTATGAAAAACAGTTTAAACAACACGTGTTCGTATAACATATTTCTTCCGTCTGGTTTACATTTTCTTTCTAAACTAATAAGCGTATTAATTATGAATCATCTTGCACAGTATTAGAACATCGACGATTATTCATATATAAATTATTATTTTGGTATCGTATTAAAAATCTTTTATTATTGTTGGAACAAAGAACCACCGAGTACATCTCTGTTGTAAACAGGTTTTAAATATTGCAGAACGTTCAGGAAGGAAAAAAATGATCGGAAAACCGGATTCCCTTTCATTTTAATGTCTACCGTCAATGTACAGCGCGCCAAAATAGGAAAGTATCAGAACCCTAAATCGAACCGTGTAGAAGTATCGAAATACGAAACAATGTTCAAAAAGAGACACTGAAATAAATAGTCTTAGACTTTCAAGGTTTAAAATTCTTAAAATATCGCGTTTTATTACACCGACATAATTAAACACGTTAACTACCACGCTGGTTTGCCATACTTAGAGATGTCCTCGATGTTTATTCAAATTACAGTGTGACAATTGGAAATTGTCTATAATTTACTAGTGTATTAATACGCTATGACGCCTCTAATAACAGCAACATAAATTCAAGAGAAAAAATAAAGGCGATGTTTACTTCCAAAAAATACTGCAAGAACGTGCAACGCTTTTTAATGGTTAAATTTGGAGGGAAAATAGAAATATCTCTACCATTTTGTTTTACCATATTTAGTGACATCCTCGATGTTTATTCAAATTACAATGTAACAATTGGAAATTGTCTATAATTTACTAGTGTATTAATACGCTATGACGCTTCTAATAACAGTAACATAAATTCAAGAGAAAAAATAAAGGCGATGTTTACTTTAAAAAAATACTGCAAGAACGTGCAACGCTTTTTAATGGTTAAATTTGGAGGGAAAGAAGAAATATCTCTACTACTCGGAATGAGGTTATAAAATGAAAAATGTGTAAATTCCAAACAGAATTGTTTTAAGAATAAATTACGAGGAAAATATAATCTATGGGATCGAATAAAAATAAATGTTTTTGACTCACCAGAACACTGGGGAAGGCAACAAAGGCTAAAGCTGCGATTGCGCAGCTCGACGCGAATAGGTAGCACCGCATGGTCATTCTGGCCCGGTGATAAAGCGGGCACAGCTTTAAACCAACTTGCTTATAGCATCGTCGGCCGATGCCAAGGTGGGGAGAGGATTTCGAAAATATAGAAGGGGCACACGCTGAGAGAGAGAGGGGGAAGAAGGGTTAGAGAGTAAAATGAGATAATCAATAATACGCTCAGCAATATTTGAAATGTCTCCGCACGATGCATAATATATCTTGCATTGTTCTTCGTAACGACACTCGTCTTTTGGCTAATGCTGTACGAGAATCACAACACGTTTCGTTAATGAGGAAGTTCAATGAAACCTGTTTTCTCAGAACCAACGTCGAGAAATAACCGTAGGGCATTATGAAATTTAAACTACCGTTTCAGGCAACTTTGAAAACTAGTAATTCTGGCCCAAAGCAGAACTATCAGCTCCTAATGTAACCTAACAGTATTTGATACGATAAATCCATATCGTTTGCATTAAACGAAGCAATACGAATAAAGAGGTATGTATCTCTGAGCGTGGCAACAATTAGCTTATCTTGCTTAAATAGGCTGAGAGGTCGTTGATAAAGTTATTGATATATTTTTATAAAAGTTATTGTATCTACATTAGTCAGCTATCGGTTGATTCGAACTGTGTTTACATTTCGAATAAAAACACCGAAGAGAAAACCTAAGCTGCGGGAAGGTACGGGTACAAATAAACAGACTGCAGCGAGTGAAACGTTATTAACACATTTCTCTAGTTGCAACGTGGACGTGCAGGTTGTTTGCCCTACGAGGGGAATGTTTCAAGTAACCCAACAATGTGTGAGTGAAACGCAGAAGGTGTCTACGACTTTCTCGCTGAAAGTGAATGTTTTGTGTCACGAATCGTCGATGCACGGGCTGTTTGCAATCTACGTAATTGCAAACATCGTAAAACTTAATCGTTCGCGTTCAATGTTTTCGCGATCAACGTATGTTCGTACACGAAAATTTACGATGCATATTTACAGAGTACAATACGACTCTGGCACATGTTATTAAACACAATAAGCAGCTTAACTCTTTACAATTACTCGAGTATAAAATTCTCCGAAGCCAAACCTTGATTTAACAAACTTTGGACTTAACGAACAGAATTTCACGGGCCTACGTCAATGCATACTTAATTTATTCGACATTCGGTCCTTCCCTGTGTTATTTTTAAATTGGATAATTTCTTGAGGTCTCCCGCCTCGATCTACCACGTCCTCGGTAAACGGTGTTAATCTCTTGCCAGTATATATTAAAATAAACATGAAAGATTACCGAGTAAAATAAATATTTCTATGAACAATATTTTACAGTGTCATATATTGTAATTGATTAAAAATGGAAGGGGAAAAATTCAAAATTTAATTGATAAATAACAATGTATTTATCTACTCCTAATAGGTACTGAAAAACATTTTTCTTTGGTTGCAATTATTTGCGCGATATTTCAACATTAATTATATATATACATTTCCTTCGTACAATGCATAAGAATAAATGCAAATATCAAAATTGATATTTCATTATGTTCGCAAAATAAAGGCGGCGAGTTTTAAAATCTACAATTTGTTTTAATATTTATTTCCTATACAGAACAATTTCGATTGGTAAAACGCAATTATGGATCAATGCCCTGATGGAATTTTATTTGCTTCTTGTATTTCTTTAATTCGTTCAACAACAATTCCGCACGTTGTTGAAAAACTTTTGCTAGGTCTGTATTTTGCTGCACACCGTCACCTTGTTTGTGCATTATAGATATATTACCACAAGCATAGGGATTTCCCAATTCGCAACACTTCAAAGACAGTTTGTAGGCTTCTCTCGAATTTTTATCAACATGTCCTTCTATACCACTTAGGTAAATGCTTGACAAATGAAAGCAAGCTTTCTCTTCCCCTAAGTCGCAAGATTTTTTAAGCATTTTCATTCCATCTGCGACCTGAACAGCTCTGTCTTTCTCCAGCTTCTCCATACTTATCGCAAAAACACCTGCATGATGGCAACCCTTTGAATCATTGAGGTCACAACCCTTCTTCATATATTTGTATGCTTCTGTAACGTTTTTCTCGCATCCTCTACCTATTGTGTACATATTGCACCTTAAATATAAAATTCCAATAACATCGATCAAGCGTTGCATGTAATTATTAACACTCAGAGGGCATCGCCGCGGGGCGAAAAATAATAAAACTATTCTTATCGAAAACGCGGGATCCGTACAGACGTCGCACCGTCGTATTTCAAATTTCGCGGGGAACCGTGCACTCCATCTTGGGAAATGTACAAAGTACGAAACTTACCGATCAAGCTGTAATCTCCATACTTTGTACAACTTCTGCCATAATTCATATCATCGCAATTCTTCTTGTATATATCAGAAGCCTCCTTATAGTCATTCTTAATACTTTCGGTGTAGTCGCCCAACAAATGACAAACTACGAGAACGAGCAAAACGTTTGAATCGAGAGGTTAGGATCGTTGGCGACGCAGTGCTTTTACCTTCGGGATTTTTCTCGTTATAACAACCGAATTGATACTCGATATAAAGGTTTTTCAGATATTCTTTGACTTCGTTGGCGTCCTTTAAGTTATATGCCGCCATATCAAATAAATACAAGCATATACTAGACACGAAAAATACACTCGGTGACACAAATTCGTGCCCTATGAGGAAAATCACACAGGCACGTTTATTTTTATCCTTTACAATGTGCTTCTTGTTTCGCTGATTACCCGTTAGATGGTGTTATTCAAACTTTAGAAACAGCACATTGCACTCGTATGTATTTTAAACGATATAAAACTACAGACGAGGTATACAATTTGTATACTCAGTTATGATATTAGGAATACCTGTTACAGTGTCAGGAAACAGAAGTCGACGGTGCTTGTAACGACAGCTATTTCTTGACAAACTTGGACATTTTGCCGTTGATGGCAGTGTAATCGTTCGTATAATAGTGCACTCACTCGTTTTTATTATAGAAATAAGCTTTGAACCGTTAGTAATTGAATTGTTAGAGCGAAAATAATCTAAATACGAAGCACTGACACGGCTAACAATTCCAAACTCTTTGTACAAACATGCAATGGCACTCACGGTTTCGATATTTGATTCGAGACGACCTATCGAACGATAGTCCGTCGTGCGCGCGCATTCCTGTGATTTTTCGAACGAGCGCAAGTCTACGACGGTGTCGGTAATTCACAACATTGGAACTCGCGTGTCAGTCCAGGTGTGCTCGTCATTCGGTACACTGTACGTTTCGAATTACATTCTTAAGACACATGAAAACGTACACTATTGTGATTACAGAACAATTCATATGTCGAGAAAGAAATTACGTGCTCCGTTGAAGTAAGTAGTGAAAGCAGCCTCGATTGTATTCGCGTTTTATGCCAAAGTTTTGTCGACTTGTTCATTTGTTATCGTTTTGTTCAACGATTTGGCTGTTTCGTTAATAACCTCCCAAGGTTACCACGCTACTGTTGTATATATCTCACGATGGAAATTGTATTTTTTTCAAGCACAATTTTCATTCGCGTCGCACGTTTGTAAAAGAACTTTACGAAGTTGTCAGTGCAACAAGGAGTTTTATAGAACACCTGTTCAATTCGCAGCGCTACAACTAGATAAGCTGGCCAGACAGCTGTTAAAGAAACCGATAACGATATATAATTGCATTCATTATATAAATAATAAATTCTGGCTAAAGAAAAATAATTATATCACCATTATTGTAACATTCTAAAATGTCAAAAGTTTTATACACATTATGATTAACGATAAGAATATATCCGTATATATAAAAAAGAAAGCATTTTCAAAATGTACAATTCGAAGGTTAGTCGTTAGATGGCGGTAATGGTGTTGTCAAAAATATCATTTTGTAAATAATGTAATTTCCCGTGATTTTTTAAAAATCTTATTTGCTACGCCGTTCAACTGGCTATTATAGACGATAACTATAGCCAACGTAAGTATTCCTTCTACTAGGTCAAACTTGAGACTTTACTCGGTTAGGGGGTCGCCTTCTTATCTACCCTCCGTGATCAGAATTCATCTACATATCAAGTGCCAACGCAATGTAAAGTACGCGGAACGAATGTTACACGCATTGAACTTATACTTGGGAACTTCATTCTTGAAGTTCCGCAATATATCGAATGGAAATTGTTGATCGTAACTATTACGTCACGCAACCTTTCTTACGAACACATTAACGACGTCTGCACGGATTACAGTAATTCTATTATTTACCTACTGAATTTTCATTAATATTCGGTACACAGTCTGCCTTTAATATTAATTAAATATGCATCGTTCTTGAGGTTAATATTGGGACACTCTTATCGGTGTGTTTACATAACGATGGCGGATAGTTACGAAGTAAGGTCTCTGACTTTCTCATCAGCGTCGTCCTAGAATTCTTGGAAATCGGCTTGCAACAACTAATTATTTGAACGATCTATGAGTAGGACCCACGCACACGGCTGTCCAAGGATCTCTATTTATGGCAACTGGCAATAAAGTGATTTCAAAACCACGAGATCCTCGCGACCCTTGCTTGCCTACACCCAATTACCGCGGGTCATCAGCTTTCTTAAACTTCATCGCTCTTACTCAAATCTGTATTGCACATACTTCGTCGTTATTATATACCGTTGTTACCACACAGTTGCCATAAATCAATTTATTTTCCAATTCATCGTACATTCTTTCTTCATTCTGGTATTACAATCGTTAAAATCGACTTATTCGTTATTCGAAATAACTTTTGGTCAACACTAGTATTACAATAGAACAGTTATACTATTCAATTTTATTTTTAGTCGTATTTAAAGTGTCTTTTACTTTATTCACTTTATTATTTTTTTATTTTGCGTTTTTTCTGCTTGATCGACAATGTCCACATTTTGTGAAGCACCCTGTATAGCACTGTCTGGTCGAGTCGCGCTTGGCAAACTCGATTCCAGCACAAAAGTGTGTGCGTACGTCATAATTCGGGGTGATTCAACGCGTAACCGGGTTCAAGGGCAACCCATACATTTCGGTGGCACACCAATGAAACACTTAACGACCAAAAACGAGCGTGCTCTTGAAAAGCACAATGCCCAGTGGCGTCACCGACAAGGGCGTCGAAAACGACGGAATTGATTGAATTTGTGATTAGGGACTGTGGAAACATCTGACGGCGGCCATTGATTTATCGACGCGATCGTCGTCGAGATAATGTCGGCCTCCGTGTAATTTCTCTAGTATCTTTTTTTTTTCTTTTTGAATATTTCAAAACATTTTGCAATCGTACGGACATCGCATTTACATCGGTTACGCGTAAATTTTTTTATATTTATGTCCAAAGATATGATCTGGTTAAGCATCCCGGGTAAAATCATTGCAATATTCATGAATTTTTAATTTATAATCGGATTAAAATTCATATTAGATATGTATACTGATAGCGCGTGAATTATTGCGTTGGATAAAAAGTCTCGTTCATTTTCGAGACAGTCGATCAAATGCAATTAGTATTTTTAATTTTTTTTTTTAAGTATTTGTTAAATATTAATTATTAGATTATACTTGATAGATGCTATTTATTGAAATAAGTTAGACTTTTTATACGATTCGATAAATGAAGTATTTTAACAGAATTGTGCCCTTGCGATAACCCTAAATTACACGTCAATTTTACGTATGATAAATTGATTGCTTAGGGGCGTCTATGCGTCATATACCGATGATTGTTGACCATACAAAGTACACGAAACACATAAAATAATAAATTGAAAAATGTTTTTTTTATATCTTGTTCAACAACTGATTGTAAAATCTGAAATAAAGCAAAAATTGGAACAGATTAAGAAATAAAATTTGAAGTACCCCCTTCCCCATTCTCCTCAAATAAATGAAAAAAAAAAATGAATTATACCTAGTATTGGCCAAAATCCTCCACGCGAACTGAATACTTCATCTTTGCAATCTTTCGTCTGAAACAGTTGTGGGGGGAACAAATTTTGAAAAACATCTTGTACTATTGCACGTGATCCACCCTGTATATTCGGTTCCCAACCCTTTCACGTTCAGACCATGCGTCCCCTCCCTCAGGATTCTCGCCTCGAAGGCCATCTTATAGGTAGCTAACACTCAACTCGAATCCTGACCGCGGACACGGCCAGTAGTCCAACTATTGTTCTCTTTTATTTTTAGATGAGCGAGTCCGTGAGAGTGGCCGTGAGATGTCGGCCGATGAACGCTCGGGAACTGCAGCAGGGATGCAGGGTACGTCGGGAGAGGATGACGAGGAACGTGCACCTTGCGTTTAGCTTCCACGCGTGCACCCAGGCCAGCCAGTGCACCATGCACTTTCGTTTATTTCTCGTTTTGTTTATCCGACGAAGTGTGTGGAAAACTCGTCATATCGAACGCGGTGTAGCCTAGCGACCGTATCAAAACACGCGACCAACGGCATGCACCGCAGCTGCAATTTTCCTGCTGGACGATTTTCCAGAGACACCGCACGGCTTTTGAGAACTTGAAGCTCACAGAGTTGTTGGACTCCAGCTTAAACGAATGAAGCCTGTAGGTCTCTATGATCTTGACATCTCCATTGTGAATCTAGTTTGATCAGATGAAGCATGTAGATTTGATTTTAATTGATCTTCATAGCTGCGTTGAGCAGACTGACTCTAGTTTGACCAGATGAAGTCTGCAGCCTGGATGTACACTAATCTCATTGTAAAGACTCTTTTGTGTATGCTTCCTTATGATGCAAGTTGTTCGACTGACACTATAGTGTCCAATGATTTGACCCTGGTTTAACCAGATGAAGTCTGCAACCTGGATGTACACTAATCTCATTGTAAAGACTATCTTTTGTGTGTGCTTCCTTTTAATGTAAGTTGTTTGATTGACACTGTAGTGTCCAATGATTTGACTCTAGTTTGACCAGACGAAGTCTGTAGATTTGTCTTTAATTGATCTCCATATCTACATTGTAAAGGCATCTTCTTATGAACCACATTGTGTTTGGTGTAAGTTTCTACTGAATCTGTCGTTAAGTTAAACCTATTTTGGTTTAAATTACATTTCGACGTGTGAAGCTTCTGGTTCCCCACGCAAGTACTCATAAGTGTCACAATGATCTCGACAACGGAGTACCGAGAACGAAATTGCTTCGATTATGTACTTAGTCATACGACGAAGTCGCACACACGTACACCTAAATTCGTATGCACGATCTTATATGTGTGTGTGTGTGTGTGTTCTCGCGCCACTGTGTCACTCACGTGTGCCATCATGCATGAGCGTAGCAGAGGTGACACGACTGTGCCTCTTATCGATTTGACATATATATTTCTTCCCCATCGATAAGCACGTGGACGTACATACGTAAAAACGTACGCGGCGTTGGCTCGATACTGCTATCTATGCACCGTGTGTGCACTCCGATCACCGATTCGCTGGCTAGCGTGCAAACGTTCCTCGTAGCTCGCTGAATATATTATGGAATGGTAAATTTAACGACGACTTAGGGCGCTCGCTGCCCAATGATAGACCGTAGGAGGAAATGTTGATGGACGTCCAACAAAGGCGTGCATTCTTCGGAGTTTGAAGCCAAGACAGGCGACGTTGATAACGCGAGCAAGGCTCTGACAAGGGTTATAAAGCCACTAAATCCCTCAGGGCGAGAAAGGATTGGTAAACAGTACCGCCTCGATATAAGAAACAATTACACCCCGATTACAAGGCATACTATTTTATCCCCTACTTGTCTACCAAGATAATATTTTCTACAGAGATATGCAGTGTCCCAGACTATCCATCCGCCATTTTTAACCCCTTAATGCCTCTCTATCAACGATCAGTTTTCAGACCAACAGAGCCAATATTTTCATTATTGGAGTTAATTGCCTAAACGAAGGACACGTATTTGCCATTGACCAGTATAATCCGGGGATTCCAGATCTGTACTATCGACACTCTGGACAACATCCAGGTTATCGATGGACGGCCATGTTAAGTAACCAATGTTTGGTTAATCGGCACTCTGCTGTATCGCAAAACTTTTAATACCACGTCGCCACGTTTTCACGAGTTTTTAGTTTTCCGGGCTTCTGAATGCAAGCCACGTACCGAAAACTTTCCAAAAGGACACACAGCTTATACCCGGAAGCCTCCTAAACTGCGATCTCTGAATTAACTTCTGCGAGTAGATATATCAAAAAAAAAAAAAAAATTGATAGCGGAGTTTCCGTTGAGTTTACCATTTCTGCGAAACCGAATCGATACGGGCACGAACTATCGTCGAACTGATGCCCGCGAGTAATGGACACGTTCCGCTAATGCGTTCAATGTTATTTGAATGTTGCACAACATTCCCGCCTTGGAGTAATCGATCGACTTGTTTCGCAAATAACTTATGCTCGGTCTGAAATAAGCATATTTTTTTATCCGTCTATGAATTATTTTGTACGACACCTTGATTTACTGCGACATTTACGTTTCTGTGTCGGTTACATGCATCGAAGGCGATAAGAAAAATTTCAGAACCGGAATTCTAGTCATAGTCACGGATAGTAATTATCTATATTGCAAAAGGATCTAGAGGGATCTGTCGAAAAGAGAACATAAATAACTCATTTGGTTCTAAAGATAAGAAGCTCAAGGTCGTTTCAAGGATACGTTATTGCACATCACTAAACGTCACGTGCACGATACCATCTTTAAAAAATCGAGGAAAATTCTTAGACCGAGAACAAATCCTTTCTGCTTCTGATAAGTAAGTCTGATCAAGATAAATTGACTACTCAAGGTTACTCCCACTATGTATACTCTTTCAAATAAGATCTACCTTAGTTTTCTAAAACATGGTGGAAACCACAGATGAATAAAGGAATTGAGAACCACTGATTACAGAATGGATGTAAGTCAAGTGGTAAGAAGGTATAGCTCGACAAGATAAATAAGGCCCCTGAACTTACTCTTGAACTCCATAGTCTTGCTGCTTTAAAACATCATTTGATGACATCTGTTAGCCGAGTATAGACCTAGGCGATGATCAAGTCTGTTCAAACCTCCACCATTCGCCTCTTCACCCAGCTAGTTGAGCTACAAATAGAGTAACCAAGAAAGCAGTGTCAAAAACATTGATCAATTGATTAAACCAACTTATGTAGTCCACACTACAGATCCTAGTATCTTCGACTCTGTTAAGGTCTGCAGAACAACAGACCAGTAAATTAGCCTTACGACAATAAAGCAGTGTTTCACCTACCTTAACCCCACATCTAATAATCACATCTCCACACAGAACACTTATACAAATGTTACCAAACCTATCCTTACACTCGCTAACTTATCTTCTTAGAATGTAGTGACGATCGACGGCCTGACAAAATGTTGCACACTGGAGTGTCCAGCGGGTGGGACCGGGAATGGCAAGGTGTACCAGTTCGACGCAACCTTTGACCCAGAGGCCAGCACCGAAACGGTGTACGAGAACGTTGGCTCAATGATCGTGGAGGCGGTTCTGGACGGTTACAATGGGACAGTATTCGCCTACGGGCAAACGGGCTGTGGGAAGTCGCACACGATGCGAGGATTCATCGAGCGCACCTTGGACCACATCTTCGAAGCCACTTCGACCGCCAGCTCGGAGATGAGGTACCTGGCGTTGCTCAGTTACCTGGAGATTTACAACGAACGGTTACGAGACCTGTTGCAAGACGGTATGAGCGATCTTCTGACCCTGAAAGAAGATCCAAATCGCGGGACGTACGTAGCTGGTGGTCTGAGGGAGGTCACCGTCAAGGATGCAGCGGAGTGCGCCCGTTTGGTCGAGCAGGGCGACAAGAGAAGAGCTGCTGCGGCTACCAAGATGAACGCAGCCAGCTCCAGGAGCCACGCTGTTTTGACGTTGTCGTTGGAGACGCTGGCCATCAACGACGACAGCAAAACAGAGAACACGGTGAAGAGAGGCAGGCTTCACTTGGTAGACCTGGCTGGCTCGGAAAGACAAGCGAGGACGGGAGCCACTGGTGATCGCCTGAAAGAAGCAGCCAGTATTAATTTGAGCCTCTCTGCTTTGGGAAACGTGATCAGTGCTCTGGCTGCTGGCCACGGACGACACGTACCATATAGGTACGTTGATTCCTTTTTGTAGTCTTCTTCCTATTTCAATACTACTGTTCTTATTGGACAACCCGTTAGTTTGTTGAAAGGCAATCTACGTATGTAAATTGGAACAAAATCAATTGGCCGCTCAAGACCACTTTCTGACCTATGGCTATGACGCTCTAGGTACGACCTTCAGATTTATACCAATGTAGCATGAACTTCGAAGTTAAAAAAAACTTCATTCCTAGCACAGCTAACTGATATTGCGTGTTTCGTATAAACGGTCATCCTTTTCACGATGAAACGGCGGGCTATACTACCGGTATAGTGGCGATAGCTGTTCGCAATCAGTAGGCTCGAGTGGCCAATCGATTCTATCCTGACAGAATAGTGTAGCCGATTACTATTGCAATATTAGACTAGCTATTCGATTCGAATAATATCAATGACAAATTAAAAATCTCTTCAAACTTATCTTTCAGAGATAGTAAACTGACGAGACTCTTAAGGGACAGTCTCGGCGGTAACGCTAGAACGTTGATGATCGCTTGCGTGAGCCCCAGCGACGTAGACGCTGAGGAGACCCTTAGCACCCTTAGGTACGCAGCCAGAGCCAGATGTATAAAGAACAAACCAGTGATCAACGAGGATCCAAAGGATGCTCTGTTGAGGCAGTACCAACTGGAGTTGCAACGTCTTCGCAAAATGCTAGAGTCAGGTGACCAGTCAATTATAAAGCAGATGCTTGGGAAAGAAGAGGGCGACGATGAGCGTCCTGGACCAGGAGAATTGGAGGAGGTCGAGAGACTAAAGAAGGAATGCGAGAATTCTCATCTGTCGGCCCAGAGGCTCCGAGAGGAACTGGAGAATCTCAAGTCTCGCTACGAGGCTGGGGTAATCAACAACGCGGGTCCTAAACCCGTTTCCCAACAACCAATGGACGAACAGGACCTCGAACGCGAGGAGAGACGACGGAAAAAACGGGAAGCTGCGATGCAAGAAGTGTTGAAGAGGCTGGAGAAACTGACTATCGGTGGGGAAGAGCAAGCGAACACAGAGTTGAGGAGACGACGGGAGAAGAGGAGAAAAAAGCTGGAGGCTCTTGCTTCGGCATTAGAGGCTAGCGCCCAAGAGGGCAACGGAAGTGTCTTCCAAGTCTACGGTCAGCTTAGGTTCGTTGTACATTTAAGTTGATCCGAGGAGTCAAAACACTATAGTATAGTCGCAGCAAAGTCAATTGGTCGCTCAAGACATCTTGGATTAACCGTAGAGTCTTTCTTACTGGTAGTGAAACGGTATGTTGAGGAAGTCAGGCACCATTGTGGGATAGTCTATATGGAGTAACTAAAGAGTATCGTGAGATAGACAAACAGAATCGTGGGGTAGACAAACAGCATGGCGGTGCCTAACTCCTCGGTGGCCTTAATTGGTCCCATTGAGTTTAATTCGTACATAGTAGGGCGTTGAACCACACACAGAAACTACAATGATAAATTACATTAGCGTGTCAATTGACTGTGCTCGTAAACAGGTCCACGGAAGACGCTCTGAAGCGGATGGCGAAACGGGTGAGGCAACTGGAGGTCGAGGCAGCCGACCTCCAAGCTTCCTGGGACGCGGAACGTCGCGACCTTCTGCGCAGAGAGTTGCTGACGTCTCAGATCTGCGACGTGATGGTCCCTCATCTTCGACCCGGATGTCCGTTCCGCGACGTGGCCGCCGTGCGTGCCGCGGCTACGTGGTGCGACGAGCTGGGTCGTTGGCGACTACCGGACGTTTCTTCGCCCCACATTCCTCTTCCTCCACCGTCGCTGGTGCCCAAGGATAATAAACCGTACTCCATAGTGCCTTCCACGCCTGACCTTAACAATAATAGCAATAGCAAAACCGCCGAGGACGAAGTGAGCAACGACGCCGACAACGAGGAGAGCAGCGAGGAGACCAAGAAGCTGGACATCGCCGACACGTACTTCCGGCGTAACAGAATCGACAAACTTCTGGCGCACGTTAGAGAAGCTAAAACTTTTGGTAAAGTACCCTGAAAAAAAAGAAATATTTTATTCCTTCCATCCAACTTAATTTAGAACTTGATATTAGAAACCTAGATAAATACGTAGACGATAGAAGGTTAATCGAAAAGTACTTACCAAAATCTACACTACACTCTGGCTTCTGGTTAAACGCAACGATCAATCGATATCTTTAGTTGTTCACACGCGATTAGAACGTTTTGAAAACCAGATCGTTTTTCGTTCTATGTCGTTGCTTTTAACATTGCAGAGCCCAATAATCGGATTAGCAGGTCCGGTGGTTCCGAGGACTCGATTCCGGTCGGAGGCAACTATCTCCAACTGAACGCTCTTAATCTACAAAGTAGCGCGCCGGTGACTGGCGATGCGGATACCTACAAACCTACCCAACGTCTGCCAACAGGACGTTTCACTCGACCAGGTTGGATGGCGGAGGAGAACTCGCTAAACAAATGTCCCTTCCTCAACATGGCGAAGAAGAACCCTCCGCGAATATTGGAGGCGTTGCCCTCCTACCCACAGGGTACAAACGGTACCATTAAGTTTGGGAATAAGGCTGTGTCGGAGAGGATATCCGACAAGTTATCGACAAGGCTGATCCAGAACGAAACTGTTGAGAGTCGACCCACGCTGGTCGGGCATGCACGTTCTCCCACGTATTAACGTTAAGGATACAATTACGATGGAACCTAGAGGCTATGGATCAGGGAAACGTCGATGGACGTTCACGAGGTACCTTTAATTAACTAATAAAAAATATCGCGTTAGGGTGGTTCAAAAATGGTTGATAAAAATTTTAATCAGATGTCGCGGATTGCTGAAAAGATAGGGTCTATTATCGAAAACGTGTCCAGATTTTATGGTATACCCTGTACAATTGCTAAGAAATTTTGCCCAGGGCCATTCGCGTGCTATTAGAGGCATTCGAAATGGTATAACGAAGCTGTATATACTTCGACGCGTGACCCATTAAATTGCTTTCTACGATATCGTTTTATAGAACTGGCCTGGTACGTAATAAGTTTGTGGACTTTCTCGTAAAAGTGATGGTAAAAAAATTAATTTCAGTTGTACTTCTTTTTCAGGAAGTCGTTCTGAAATACGTACAGGCTGTCCAGCAACGAGCGGCGTCACGAAGAAGTCGATCGTTCGCGTAAAAGTAAACGAAAAATGTGGTATGCAATTTTTTCGCGCAGGACTTTTCGTTTTCGAGAAAATTTTATTTCGCGATTTCGATGTATTTTTGCGCGTGGAATGGCCTTCTTAGATTTACTCATTATGGGATATCGTGTATACACAATGCAAGTCGGTAACAATTGCCTTCTGAACTTATTAACGATTTAAGAAAAATTGCATAGACTGTATTCTTTTTCTATCTTTCATATTTTCCCGGATTTTACGATGATCTTGAATATTTTAAATAGCAAAACATATTTTTATTAGTTCTGTATCGTAACAGGCAAAAAGACGAATTCATTAACCTATAACACGAACTTGAAGCAAGCTTCATGCTTGAAATACGCATTATTTAACTTCTGGGCTCGTAGAACGAGTATTTTCTGTAACGTAATATATTTCTAGACCATTATAGACCATGTAATTCATATTTTTATCGGTTAAAACACTGTACATTAAGAAAAATTTCAAGGTTACCTTGATAGCTCTGGACATATAAAATATGAGAAAAGTGAAACGCTTCGAATCCCATCGAACAGAAAAACAAATTATTTCGAACAATTGTTATTGACGAACCCTGTACATGTATCCTGTCAAGATAGGATATTAATAACGAGATCTGCCTTCCTGTGTTGGGACCAAAGTCGCCGGTCGCATCGTCCGATGTCTTAGGAATTGTCGAAAAAGTGTGAATATCATGGGATTCATGGGTACTGTTTCGGTCGTAGAGAATCTTCGAGCTGGAACGATCGCGATGATTTACTTTCGACGAAACTAACCCCGTTGGTTACTGTTGCATAAATACACTTCTACGCTTCTGGGTCTTTTGCAATTCGACACACTTTTAAGGGAACGTTGCCCGATAAAAATTTCCAAATCGTCCGAAATAGGCGCGATGCAATCGCGTGCGTATAAAAAGGAGAAACTACGGGCAAGAAAGTCACGCGACGCGAGAAAAAAAACCGTAGTTAGAGCAA
Source organism: Colletes latitarsis (assembly GCF_051014445.1). Lineage (NCBI taxonomy): Eukaryota > Metazoa > Arthropoda > Insecta > Hymenoptera > Colletidae > Colletes > Colletes latitarsis. The sequence goes on from NC_135140.1 coordinate 15,728,303, forward strand.
CGGCCGTTTGGCGGAGCATTTTCGGCGCTCGTTACGTTAGAACGTTTCCACCAGGGACGTGATAAAGCGAAATAAAAAGGGGCTCCTGGAAAAAAAGGAATTAATTATATGTCTTGTCGTCGATTATTATTTTTATAGAACGTTTCCGATCCTTTTGTTCGAGTCAGCCTCACGAAACTGAAATAAAACGCTTGATTCGACTGTGAGACATATAATTTCTTTTAGTAGAAACATCGTATAGTAACAAATAAAAGATCAATACGTGTTTTTGATAAGTAAATAATGAAAACAATTTAACGAAGTCATTGTTGATCGTTCGGATGACAGTAATTAGGTCTTTTACCATGTCGTTCAATCAAGGCCGCCACCTTTCCGCATTGCAACGCCCGTAGATTGCAGGACTTGGTGACAGAGGGCAGTAGTAAGGTCGGAAAGCTGCAAAAATTTGTTGGTAGGTTAATTTGTTTACATAACTTGACAGTTACCGAACCTGCCTTTCTGCGAATCGAAGCAACATGAATAATAATGGTTTTCCATTGTCCTATTGTTTTGTTCCGCGGCGTACTGGCGTTCTGTGACACATTGTTCTGCAAGCATGAGAATCACTATTGTGTATTGAAAGAAATGTTTTAATATTCCACTATGCTAATGAAAATATCTTGTAAAAATTTGCTGAACGGTCAGTATTCAGTTCTTCGTCGTAGTAAAAAAAAAACTGAAGGTGATCTAAAGGTCTACATAATTAACAGTTTAAGAAAAACATTCGTATGTTCTAGTTTGAGCTATCCTCTTCCTAAACGAACAACTTCCTTGTCTCTGCAGCGATTAAATAATGAATCATGCGTGTACGTTGAAAGGACGTGTACTGTACTCTGTGACGACGATCAAGAACTGTTATTCGCTGTATTTAGTTACAAAGAGTTGTAAAAATTAAAAATTTTTTTTATAAATCGTCAAGTACTAGTATCGAATCATGATTTGTTTAGTTTGAAATGCGTAACTTCTATTTTTTATACTTCTACCAAAGCAATTATCCCATTTCTATCTACATTCGTATTCGTAAATGTCCGTTCTAATTGAGTGGAAACCCAGGCATTCGAAACCGATAAACCGAGTCTCCGAACGAATACCGGAAAGATGGCAGCACTATATTTATCTGCGATTGTACATAAAACGAAATAAAAACTGCGAATGAGTCACGATTTCTTTCGCTGTTCGTGTCACGTTATTTGCCTCTTCCACCGAGAAAAATGTTACGACGTGTGATTAAAGAAAATAATAAACGCTTGTAATAATTTGTTCGTGGAACAATTAAGACGTAAATGCGTCGCAATGTTTTGCCTTTCGTAAGTTATTATTCATTTAAATGGTATAATAAAGTGGAATAATAATAATTCTGTAAGCAAATAGGTTAGTAAATGCCTAGATCTATTAAGACACGTGCAATTATCGAAGTAAGCAATGCCTGACGCGTATGATCCTCCTAAGCCTAGGAGCATTCGTCGTTAACACTTTGACGGCCGCTGTCACGTATACGTGAGTTTGTAAGCCAGCAGACGTCGGCCATTGTCACGTGCGCGTGATCTACCGTATCAGTCACATTCAATTACGTTTGTTAAGGTTACATATTTGTAATAATATTCCCAGCATCTTCGTGTATCTCACTTTGGTCTACAATATCAGTTCTACAACGGTCATCGCGTGATACGTGCGGCCATTAAAGTGTTAAGATCCAGTGGTGTCAGAACAGAGGCGATCGAAGATCAAGCATCTCCTCTCGAAGCACCAGAGAAATTACACAGTACCGGCTACACGGGTTCATTGAGCAGCCGAGTGACTCTCTCCTAAAATAACGCGCTTACTTTCCACCGATTCCGTGGAAAAGATGGAGCCCATGAACCGCAACGGCGTCTGCATAACCGATGCGCGGTCATTCGGCCCGATAATTGGGCTGCGCGATTACGTTCCCAAGCGAATTTTCATTCCTAATGGCTACCCTGCCAGTGACTCACCCGTACGATTTTCTAATCGTAAGACTTTCAGCCGGCACAGATGCTACGTTTATCGTTGGAGAGCCGCAGGAAAAATAGACCGGACCAAGAGAGATCTACTCGCCATCGTGTTGCGTCGCGTTTTTAAATCACTCGATTTTCGACATCAGACTCCTAGTATCTGTTTACAGAAAATACAGAAATGAAAAATGACACGTATTTAAACACACTGTACGCCGGGATAAATATCGACAATTTATGGTTGTTCGTGAGAATATTTCAAAGGAACGTTTAATAACAGTAGTCCACTAGTCGTACAGTATAACCGAACGCATGGTATACTCTCAACGGTATATTTGTGAAAGTGAGAAAAGGAATAACGATAATGTAAGAAATAAATCGTTATATAAACAACGTCAGTATCCGTACATCTTTACTAATATGATTAATATTAACACTGTACAAGCCTCTTGAAAACTGAATTGATAGTAAAATAAAAATTGGACAAAATTGATCTGAGATTGTTCTGAACGTTGTTTTCTCAGATTTGGCAGAAATTGTGAAATTTACAGAAAGGGGAGTTGGATCAATTTGGACACCGAGAGGCTCGTTTAACATTCACAGGTGACGCCACTGTGGTGTCAATGGCCATTTTAGCATTCACTTGTCCAGTCGCTTTCTTTCACGCGAGAAGATGAATGTGCTCGTGGAAGCTGACTGAAAGATGCACGTTTAAACTAATAAAGATAATCCAAAAGCCTCTATAAAACGTATTTCAACTACAGTTGAACCAAATACGAAATACACAAGCTCGTGAAACAACCCGATAAAATATCCTGCCGTTTGAACTTTTAAATTTCATACACTATAACTCCGTATCACTAATGTACCGAAATATCGAGTTAAAAACGCCGTCAATTATGAAACATTCTTTTTATTTTATTTATCAAGTGTAAATATCTCTGCTCGAGATTAACTGACCTCCATTTATCTATACACCGTTTATGTATAGCTCTTGGACAATCAACAAAACACTGACATAAAGATTTAAGTGCAAGAAACGAACGAAAAAACGGAATTACGAAGACATCGTTAATGTCACCGTGAACACTTTAAATGTTATGAAATATATCGTACTCTATTTTGTTTTCTCTGTCACGCAGACGTGGCCTTAGATTATCGCGGAAATCGGTGACGCATTAGCATAGATAAGGATCGAGGAGTATATTATCTCGACTCTCGCTTTTAAAAGATCCCAACGTGCAAGAAACGGTGCACGCCTTTTACGTCGGTTCGAGAAATTGATCTCGACTAAATCATCGGCAGTGAAAATATCGTAAACGTTTTGTCGAAGCGCCACAGAGGCGTGCGTCCCCTCGTTAAGCGCAAACATTCGGAGAGAACGAAAGCGAATGATGGAAGAAACCAGCCAGCCGATGGGTTACTTTTACTTTCTCTGTTTTACACGAAGCGCGAAACAGCATCGCAGCCAGTAAAGGCCGAAAGGAGTCCGCTTTCCCTGTTGTGCCGCTTCATCTCGCCGTGCCCGGTCTCAAAATCCTTTGTGATTCACATTACATACGCGCACGACGAGGAACGCTTTCGACTTGACTATAGTGGAAGATACAAAAAGAGGTCGTAAATTAAATTATTTTCGCAGTAAATAATAGTGTAACACGATAGAATTTCAAAGAATCGGCATCGATTGATGCTGCGGCACTCAGGGCTGTAACATTGAATTCGATACCCATATGAAAGATCGCCATATGAAAGTTAGCAATAACACTTTAATGAAATAAATTTTAAATGAAATAAAAAAAGAAACTCACGTAATAACTTATCTTCTGCTTCTTTTTAACTTGTTTAAAATTTGGCAAGTCCAAGTTTCGATGTTTCTTTAATGCCGCTTTAAGTACATATTCTTGCAATCCAGCCGTTGGCCAACCGTTGCAAAACACATTAAATAACACAAGTCCTCTTCGCGGTCAGGTCAATTCTAGAATGTGTTACAAACACAACTTTTTCTACAAGGAAGCACATGATAATTAATTTTTTCAAACGTACCGTGATATTGCAACACGCACGATTAAGAACGTTTCCTTCTACCGATATACGCTTTCTGGAGTTCATGACATTAACTATTTCATTAACTGTTATCGTTACATCCACATAATTAATTGGTTAATTATTTGCACCGCGATGGCGTTGTTCCCGATACGTAAATGTCAGTTGTGCTTTTATAAATGTCATTCGACAGTTTATTCACTGGTAACACAATAGTATTATTCGTCATTAACGTTGAAGAAAGAGTATTCAATTATCACTAATGATGCAGAAATTATTGATTCTCTTCGACTACTCTCAGTTATGTATCTACACATTTTTTAATGGAAATGATACACGTGGTTTACTTGTATTAATTATCTGCTGTAATATTTAAAACATTATGGATATATTCTCGACGGATGGTCGAATCATCTTTCTCTTGATATCTACTAACAACAATGTATTTCGAAATTATAAAATCACACACAAAATGCTATCTTTCGTATCATAGATCGTCAGAGATATCCAGATCCAAAGAAACACGAGTATCTGGAGATTGCATCACGGTAGACATGACTTCAACTTGAACTTGCAAAGAAGAAAATAACGCGGAGTTTGGTTCGCGCAATAAGTTTCTTCGTTGTAGCCTTCAATTTCCAGCTGTCTTCCTCAACGAAACGTGAAATTGCAGAAAATGATGCTTCCGAGAGAGTAAGAAGACGCTCCGCCACGTAACATGAATCAGAGCAGAGCGCTGACCTTGTTGCTGTTCGTATTTCTCTACACGGTTGCTACGCGAAGGCCTTTCCTAACAGAAAAACATTGAAGTTAATTTGAAACATTGAGTGCCACGGTGGTCATCGACGACCACCATAACTCTAATACTAATGAATTTTTAAATAATGCGATCGTCTAATTATAAACTAGACATAACTCCGAGAAGAGTAATAATTATCACTCCATTTATCATCGAATTTAAATCGTTTCATAATTATTATTTCATTTCACGTTTCCATAGTACAGGTCACATTTTTTATAATTTCGAAACAGTATGTCGCATAATGTTTTGAAATATGTCTGACATTTCTTTGATGTATTCACACTGGTGCATATTTGAACAGATACATATGTATTACGAATACGAGAACCGATTACATATCAACGACTAAATTTTTTAAACACGATTTTGCGTATAGCGGATAATATTCAAATTTAAATTTAATGCTATGTCGCAAAATATTTTCATATTCGAATTTACGTACCATGGAATTTTGAATTTGTCTAAATCTGTGAAGAAAGTCTAGATTAACGTTTGTTTCGCGCCCAGCTTTATTTCCAAATATATAAATGGATGTTAAAGAAGCGTCCAGTTCGCGTGCACTCACGCATGATATCACTTACGCCTACGTCGAAGAGATATCGCTGTTAATACTTAATTTGTTATTCGAATTTATTAGATTAGATAGCTGAAGATTAGCAATGAAACACAAACAAAACCGAGAACGGTTTCAGAAATATTATTATACATGCGCATAAGCTGCACGCCCGACTGAAAAAATTAGATAATTTTATTAAAAAAAAAAACAAAAGTGAAAGGTGTAACTTTATAAAACCACTCGCAATTCTGATCTCCAGTTTTCTCTTTTAAGACCAGGTATCTTTTGACATCATTGCTTCTGAATGCAAATAACCGTAAAAAATAATTGTTAAAAGAAAAGATACTCTAGGGATCGCTATTTACATCGTTACGACGATCCCGTACCGTCCAAAAATAATCAACAAGTTTACAAACACGCACACGAACAGTTTCGTGCGGTGTACAAGATCTACGACTCTCTACAAGGTACAGTGAGTCACAAAATTATTGACACGTGTATACATTTGAAAAGGAAAGCGTCGATCGAATCGTTTGCAAAAGTATATTCAATACGTTATCTGCCACGACATATGCTTCACACTCACAGCTAATTAAATAATGCAAAATAAACAATTCATAACGTAACACGTATTTTTTCGAATACAACGCTTCCTTCTTTAAATATACAGGGTGTTCGGCCACTCCTGGGAAAAATTTTAATGAGAGATTCTAGAAACCAAAATAAGACGAAAATCAAGGATACTAATTTCCGGCTACACAGTACATTTTCGGTAAAGAATTTTTTTTCTCGAAAGTGCGTGGGATTTTGGGGGTATGTGTATTGACCAAAAATGATTGTAATTGACCCCCGTAAGCGAAAATAATTTTTTTAGAACGATTTGAAATTTTTTAATTTTATTTTTTAATAACTTTTTAAAGAAGCCTCAATCAACGAATTGATATTCTTGATTTTCGTCTTATTTTGGTCTCTAGAAGCTCTCATTAAAATTTTTCCCAGGGGTAACCGAGCACCCCGTATACCTGTGTCACTAATTTTGTGACTCACTGTATACATATATCATTCAACATCTATGCTACTACAACCAGGAAGATCTATTTAAATAGAGAATTTTTAGATCTCAGAAGACGAAGTGTCCGCGAGATAAAAACAATTCACGGAACGCTTAGGTCACTGTACTCAAGGATCGTCGACTGTAGACTCTTACTAGAGACCAGCGTTTCCCAATGTTTTTTAGTCTCAGAGCTCCTTTCATTTAACAGTATAATGTATGTACGAAACACTTGATTCTCTTGTGGTTGGTTTTTTTAAATGTATAACACATACATAGGTAATTGGACATTTGCATTCAGAACAAAAACTAGATTGTCTTTTTAAGGGGGTATTCCCACTCGGAACCGTCGTTTTTAAAATGATATTTGCATATTAATGAGTACTTGTATGTCCGTCATTGTAACTCTTCGTATAGAAAACTGCGTGTTGTGCCAATGCTTATATCCAACACTGTATAGTAACAATAACCGTCTTCGTTTCTTGAAACAGCCGGTAGAAAACGTGCATGCCGTGCGCAACGTCGGTGCCTAAAATAAGAGTTAACTGTAGATGCCAGCCACGAGTATGTTCACGGACGGACGAAAGTCTCGAGAATCGGCCAGCATAACTGGCACTGACATTTCGCCCTTAACCGAGCAAAATCGGAGGAGGGGGCGGAGCGATGGCGAAGGAAGGGACGAGGAAAAGGAAAGGACAAAGAGACTCGAAGCAGTGCATACGAAAGTCGCGTTTAGAAGATGTCTAATAACTCGTTTAATCTGCGCGTACGTGTAATCTTATCTCCGCAGCGAGGAGAGGAAGGTTACAGATACAGTTAAGTAGCGGCACTTTGATCCAGAAATGCACCATGTGTTCAAGTTTCAAGCGAGCTGGTGATTCAGATGCTAATAGGAGTTTGCCCAACGGTCCAAAACAGTAATATAAAATCTGCGCTGAACCGCGGAACTTAATACAAAACATTTTTACACTTGTTCGGCGCTAGTGGGCCATACACATTATGGGAGTACAGTTGGTCCCAATAGTATCCGGCCCCCTTGCGTACCAAGCGAGTTTATGTAAAATTGTAATATTTTATAGCTTTGAGTCTGCTTGGGAATGACTTCATTCATGTTGAAGATGCCTCCCAAGTGTAGTCAACTAATATTATTGTGGGGATGTTTTTAATCGATAGGGTATATTATAGAGCAGCCGGTAATACCGATAAGCTACTCGTTATTCGAATACTTATTAAAATATATATATATATATATATATATATATATATATATGTTTATTTTTAACTCGCCACTTACAGTTTGAATTTTGTACTCTGTCCTCCGCTCAACGTGCCAACGATTTCACGATCTTTCGTCGTGATCTCATTGTGAGCAATGGAAATGCGAATGATTGGATCTGATTACATTCCTCGTAACTATTCCTTGCGACGAAAAGCATGGGGGACGGGCAGAGGGTCCGAGACTCGTGGAATTTTTCTCTATCGAAATACTCAGCGAATATAAATCAAATACTTCGCTACTTGAATATAGTTTGACTTCTGCTGTAACTTTAAAATGTCATGACTCTTGAACTATTAGATTTACGGTATAAAAACCCTAACAGTTTTTTCGTATCTTTGTAAATAACGTGCATCAGCAAAAAGGCTTGGATACAAGTTCTTTTAATAAAAAGAAAAAACTGTATTAGTAGATATTGCGACACAAAAAATCGCGGTGAACAGTATAGTGGATCGGTTCGCGCGTGGTCGTCTAGGAACTCCAGTTTCAGGATCGCGACGTGTGACGTACGATCGACGAGCTCGGATCCAAGTCCAGCGATAGACAACCAGTCACGGCTGCCTGTTGCCGCGGAGAGGGTCCAAAAGAGAACGTAGCGTCAAACCAGCAAGAGACGTAACGAGCAGTCGCCAGCTGGTGGCCGGTCTACGTGGATCGCGGAGTCGTCGAGAGCGTGTGGCAGTGTGTATTTTTTGTTTCGTCGCGCGTACGTCGTGCACGCAGAGGCGATCCGCGCGCGATAAGCGGTATTCCACGGGAGAGAAGCGATCAACATGACTAGTTTCCGTTGACTCGCTTTCGAACGAAGTGAGTTTCGTACGTTACGCTACGCGAGCACGATATACATGTATATACAATATATACGTTCTACCACATAGTATTATATATATATATGTATATATAAATATATACACTCCGATGAGAGTGTGGCCACGGGCAGGATGTCGTCGGTGTTTTCGAAGCTAATCGACAAGACGTCCGCTAAATACGGCATCAGGCAGGAACTGCTCACGCGTGGCGTCGTTGGCGCGGTGACGACGCTGTATCTTCTAAAGATCGGTTACCCGTTGATAGCTTCGAGCATCGCGCCGTACCTGCAAAAAACGAGGAAACGAGATGACAGCCCGTCGAAGGTCCCCAGCCGGTGCAAGACCGACGTTCGTGGCAAATCCCCCATCAAAACAGGGAAGAACGTCGGTCTGGACCGGAACTTCGTTAAACAGCTGATCGCGCTGTTGAAGATCATGGTCCCTGGATGGAGAACGCGCGAAGCCGGATTACTCACATGCGCCACTCTCACGTTACTCACGAGGACTTTTCTCTCGGTTTACGTCGCCACTTTGGAGGGTCAGATAGTGAAAAGGATCGTGCTAAGAGATGTACGCGGCTTCTTAAGGATGCTCGCGAGATGGTTCGCCATCGCTTTTCCCGCTACTTTCGTGAACTCGGCGATCAGATACCTGGAGGGCCGACTGGCTCTTAGCTTTAGGTATATTCGCATCGAATATATTTATTCATTTAATCGATGGTCAAGCTCGTGAAGTGTATATAAAGGAACAGAATTTAACACGCTCGCTGTTGTGGTGGCCACCGGTGACCGGTGCTTCAAGCTTATGTTTTTTTAAAACATACAGAATAAACCTTAATACTTCCGGAACTTTTAAATAATGCCATTCGGAATGCTGTAAGATAACAAGTACGCGTGTCCAAGAGCGAATTTTACCTAGAATGGAAAATGCTAGAGTTAAATTTAATTACCGATTACTTATATTAAAAATTGAATTTAAAATTTAGTTATTTATAAATAGCTAGGAGGAGGCAAGTGCCCTATTTACCTAATCCTTGCATATGTTACTGAATTATTAAATCTTTTTATTTTTCACGCTATAATTTTAAAAAATACTTGGGATGATACTAGACGATCTATACTATGGCAATCAACTCGTTCGACCCTCTTAATTGTGCTTCGTATTTACGTTTTAATTTACAAGATCATTTTTCGAAAACAATAAATGATTTAAGAACAAACATTATTTAATTTCTCAATTAAAATTAAATAAATTTGTGTTTATAATCGTATCATTTAAACTTGATTATAATCTTATCACGATTAATTACAAATAAAAGTTCGTGAAAATAAATTTCAAAATCATATTCGATAAATAAATTATTTTGTAACTTTAACAATTATAAAAAAAATGTTTCATTAAATTACTGACTTGTTTGGAACTTGTTTCTAAAGAAGGGAAATAGTTTTTCTGTACAAAGGTGGTCTGTTAACTGGTCCAAATGTCTCTGTACATTGTTCAGACACAGCAGAATTTGAAATTCTGCACAAATGGATTGTTTTGTTACCAATTTTGCTGCACATTTGTCTTCTGCATTTGATCCAAGGTTGAAATCATTGTCTGTTTCGACAAGAATACTATGTAGGCGCAATGAAATGGTTGCATTTATTGCATTCAACCACATGATATGAATTGTGAGTTACTAAAAACATTAACTGTATTAAGCAAGAAAAGAGAATAAATGCTGTAATTAAATGCATCTTTTTCAAAGTATTCTCATTTCATTTTAATTGGATTTTTGCTAGTTATATTTTTCATGCTATTACTTCTCTTTTTCTTTGATGCTTTATATTTGTAAAAATTTTTCTTGCTTTGTTTTCATGTCTGCTTTAAATATGTTCTAAAGTTTAAAGCCGATGAAAAACTGTCTTTACTTTCAATATTCTTTGGTGTCCACTTTTGCTAGGTTACTATGCTCAAATCATTAGATACTTTTTAACAATTTACACATTACAACTGTACAGCACAAATTGAACAAAATGAAGAAACACAAAAGAAAATGGATTTAGACATTAGAATATCAACATTTGCATTAATTGCAAACACAGCTGAAAATTTGTGGTTATAAAACAGAAGTTTGACTGTTTTATTTTTCCCGAGAAATCAACTAACAAATATTAAAATAATCTAGCTAGGCTAAAGGACTCAGTTATTGTCATCTTAAATTGTTTTACTTAAAATACAAAATAAATCGTACAAAGATAATATGTAAAGAAGAACCTAAACTACGATTGTAAGTGTAACTAATATGCTAAAAAGGGCAGCTTTAAAAACTTAGAATAACATAAATTAGATACTTCGTATTCATAATACACTGTTGTCTAAAACTGACCTAATCATTGGTACGTTTACCTTACGAGTGATTTGATTCTTTCTCGACAAAAAGATCCGTTCTCGAATGTTTTTGTTGCGTGATGAGAAACTAAGATTTTATGATAACGTTATTTGAAAATAACAATGGCGCATAATAGGGAAGGTACTAGAATCCAAGGATTGTAACTGTTGCCTAAGCCAAGTGAAAAACCGGGTTACCCACGTGAGGTTAGTGTAACCCGTAATGACCACGAACCGACATTCACAAATAGAAAGAGCGGGTTATCCGCTCAGAACGGGTTTTGAAGATCGATGAGCAAAATATATATTTTAAAAAGTATTCGAATGACGAATAACTCGATGTTTATTCTTTGAACATTATCTAAATAAATAACTTTAAACGATCAACTTAACTGTAAACGAAATTCGATCGTAATTATACGAAAGTCTAACATACTATACGTTTTTAAAAAGATTTATAGATTTCATTACTTATCAACAATCATATTTTTTACACATGTTTTATAATTCTCCAACAAATTTATTAAATTTCATATTAAGCGCGGAGCTAGTTTTCGTTTCTAATATGTTTAAATAAAATCCAAGGACCGATGTCGCCTAAATGGAAAGTTTAATGTCGGTCGTTAGGGACAGTAGCGATATGCTGGAAGATAAGAAAAGTATAAAAAAAATGATAGAAAAATTGACTACCTTGCGAACACTGCATACACGCATGATCTTGATCCATTGTTTTTAACATTCGAAGCTGTCGTGTGGTTCAAATTGACGAACAAGTGTTTCTCTTCTGTTTTTAAAGGGGACGCCTGGTGGAGCATGCCTACAAAATGTATCTGAGTCAGCAAACATATTATAGAGTAGCGGCGTTAGACAATAGACTCGGTGGTGCCGAGCAAAGACTGACAGACGATTTGTCTGAACTGGCAAGCTCTGTAGCGCATCTGTATTCGAGTTTAACCAAACCGTTGTTGGATTGCGCGTTGGTGGGCCTTGCGCTTATTTCGTTTTCGTCCAAAATGGGGGCAAGGAGGATACAAGGCAAGATAATTCTCAATTATCGATATGTGCCTGTATACGTTGGAATTTAAATTCCATTTTTATTTTTGCAGGACCATTACTGGCGTCCACGGTAATTGCTCTAACCGGGCAAATCTTGCGTCTCGCTTCCCCCAAGTTTGGTCAACTGGTAGCCGAAGAAGCATCGCGACGCGGACGGTTGAGAGAAGCCCATGCTCGTATCAGTGCTCACGCGGAAGAGATTGCATTTTATGGTGGACACTGTACGGAGCATCGCTATTTAAGTACCGCGTACAAATCGCTCGTTTCACATTTGAGACGAGTTCTAGGAGTAAAATTGTGGTACGTGATGCTAGAGCAATTGCTTATGAAGTACGTGTGGTCCGGCACTGGGCTTCTCGTTATTGCTATGCCGTTACTTTACACTACGGTCACTTCGGGGAGTGCAGGCGATAATGACGACGGTGACGGTTTGTATACATCGACAGCAAACGCATAGCGCTTAGAAGAAGGCAGCTATTCTTTTCTTATTGATCTTGATTATCAGTTGTGACGAACAACGGTCTTCGCGTGATACGTGCGGCCATTAAAGTGTTAAGAGCTATGATACGAATGGTAGTATATGTTCAGGATGGTGGATAGTCTGCAAAGAAAAGTTATAACAGTGTCAGTAAATATATCATATAAAGACCAATCCTTAAGAGCTATGATACTTACGAATTGTAGTATGTGTTCAGGATGGTGGATAGTCTGAAAAGAAAAGTTATAACAGTGTCAGTAAGTGAGTAAATTGAAAAGTAGTCTAGAAGAAATCGACGAGAAAGGAATAGTTACTTTTCTTTAGGTGTCTGTTAAAACTGCGAACGAATTAAATACCAGTAAAGTTATTTATTTGCGAAACAGGCGGCGTTAGCGAAAGAACTAGATATTTGACGACTTCTAAGAACCTCTTAAGTTCTGGAGCGGATGCCGTGGAGAGACTTATGTCGTCTTATAAAGTAAGAAATCTGTTAAAATCGCAATTGCGACTAGTATTAAAGTGTCTAATAATTTAATTGTTGTAGGAACTAGTAGCACTGGCAGGATACGCGGCGCGAGTCAGTGAGATGTTAGATGTATTTAAAGACGCTGCGCTATGTAAATATAGAAGAAACGTCGTTAGTAGTCCGATGAGAATAGCGAATGGTACTGGAAATAATGCTTTAGACAAAATAATTGAAATGAAGGACGGCGCACCGGTGATAAAAGGTAAACTGTCTCCACGACCTGTAACATAAACGTAGCTCGTGAAATACTGACATACGAACAACAATTTCTCCAGGAATCGTCGAGGAAAGTACGGATGGCAGTATAAGTGTAATCAATGTGCCAATAGTTACACCAAACTGTGAAGTCATTGTGCCTAGGTTAACGATTCATGTAAGAAATTTAAAGCCAAAGTCAAGTAACCTTTGAATTACCGTAACTCCAAGAAACAACGTCTCAAGGAGTGTACATATTTTGATTTATTTTTGTAGATAAAACCTGGTGATCATATATTAATCACCGGGCCCAATGGATGTGGAAAAAGTTCACTGTTTCGCATTATCTCTGGCCTGTGGCCAGTATACGGCGGCACTTTAATTAGACCAGCCGAAAGTTACTCCGGAAGGCCAGCGTTGTTTTATATACCGCAAAAACCGTACATGACCGTTGGTTGTTTGCGAGACCAGATTATATATCCCGCAGAATCGCAGACGGAAGACTGCTCGGACGTGGAACTCCTGAAACTGTTGGATGAAGTCGATTTACGAGGATTGGCGGAGAGGGAACCGGAAGGACTCGATGCATTCGGTGATTGGGACTCTACTTTGTCCGGTGGTGAGAAACAGAGACTCGCGATGACTCGATTGCTCTATCACAAGCCACAATACGCGCTATTAGACGAATGTACCAGCGCCGTGAGCCTCGAGGCTGAGGGAGTCATATACGAAACTGCTAAAAGGAAAGGCATAACGTTACTGACCATCACTCACCGTGTGGCTTCGCTTGCGAAATACCACAAACTGCTGTTACGCTTTGACGGGGAAGGCAGTTGGGCTTTCGGCCCGTTAGACGCAGAAAGTTCAACGCTGTTGGTGAATCATGCTCTTGATCAAACCGAGGAACACGAAGTGAAAGGAAGCCTAATGTTGCACGTACGTTCAAAAACTCTTACCTCCCATTATTAATAAAAACAATCTTTGCTCCAGCCTCACGGGCACAAAAGGAACGTGACTTTGCATGATTATCGTTTCTACTGCTATCTGTTCTATTTCCAATGAGCTAGTCCTACTCTCTAAAAGTTGTTAGCCTATGTGCAATATATAAATAAAATACATATACAAAGTATAAACACGCAAGAGGCAAACGTCAACTAGAAATGTTGTTTCCAACACGTTTTTCTATCGTTGCAGGAATTTCGTGACATCCACCCGGAAGACTCGAAAGTTGGAATTAGCTGAAATGGATTCAGCGTGATGTTTCAAACTGTTCTAGCAAATTCATGTAGAAATCTGCGAAATTGTAAATATATCTTCGAGAATGTATTTTGTACAGAAGTTTACTGCGATTTCTGATTAAATAATCTATTTTTATATGAGGAAATGTTGCTATTTAATTACGTGAAATATAAATAAAAATTGTTTGAATTACCCGTGCCTTGATGTTTATTTGATCAAAGACATTTAAATGTTACCTACTAAGCCAAGGTTTGATTAATAGTATCAGCGCATGCATTGTGTTTAATCGATTCCTACATTTGCATACAATTAATTACTCCCGGATTATTAATATCGAAAATGTCAATAGGAATGTGACAATTACTTCCCATTCTATCCACGAGTTTTAATATACAACCTTGTATATATGAATAAATTAGTTTTGAAAATGATCTTGGCTTTCTTTTTTAGATGCAGTGTAACACATTTGTCAAAGATTAGCTTGTTAAGATAACGTATCTTCGAGCAATAAATCATTTTTTTTGGAACCGTGATTATTTGCACGTAATGAATATAAAAAAATAATTGCTAAGACATTATTTTCTCAAATAATACTATTATTTATTACAAAGATATATGCAAAATAACGTGCGTACGTTTCCACTCATTTACCTTTGTAGCTTCCACCGAAAAAGCAAAATTCCAAATAATGCGAAAAATCAAATCTAATAAGAGAAAACAGAAGCACGCTCTAGAAACATTCATTTAATTCATGAGAAACAGCTTTCTCTTCATAATAGACCTAGAAAAGCAATAGTCAAGAAACTTTGTCACGCTACTAACTGTATGTATACGAAATGATAAGTTATTATATAAAATTGCAAAAGGAATAAAACATAATCCCAATAATCAATTTGCTATCAACTGTTATCTAACAAATATCTATTCCAATTAATCTAAGACGTTTTTCTCTTATCGCTTTACGAAAAATAACTTGGGATTATCGGTACATAATTAATCATTGATGGTGGGATCGTTCCACGTTTATAACTTGGTAGAAACATTGTAAAATGAGTAATCGAAGACGGACATAATACAAAAATAAGGAAGAGAAGTGGAATAAAACACGAGCGAAGAGAAGTGATTGCGAGGAACCCCGAGAAAGGTAGAAAACGATACGAAGAAAGGGTGCGAGGTTGGGACAGACGGGAGCTCGATTAAAAGTCGGATCGTGGATTAAACTTCCATTGCCAGTGGTGCAGCTGCGGCTGGCGGTGTCCACCGTGGCGCACACATTAATTTGCGCTGGACAAAAATTTAATTACGTGTGTTTCTTTGTTTTGAAGGGCCAGCAAAGGCGGCGGGGGCGATGCCAGGGGAGGGAAGACCCACAATTTCCGATGAGCTTACCTCTGGGAAACCCTCCAAACGCCAAACGTCGATACGCCCGGGAGCAGCCATCTTGGGGGGTTGTATACCTCTCTGCAACGTTCGAGCTAATGCTTTAAAGCAATTCCAGAATGCTGGCGCAATTAGACGCGTCTCTCTCTCCCGTGGTGCACCATGGTTCAAGTCCTCCTCTCTCTTACAGATCCTGTTTAACAATTTAAATAATGTAATTTAAAAACTGTAACGGTAACGCGACAATGGTAGGAAGTACCGACGCCTAGAATATCCGTGAGCAATTAAAGCTAGCTCTAGAATAGGTGTGACTGGGAATGGAACTTTTAATTGAAGTTTCAAAGCATTTTTAAAGAGAAGACAGATGACTTACAATGCCAGTATAGTTAGAGAGTAATCAAGACATTAAAAGAGATTGTTTTATGGAGGTTCAACATATTATAAGGCTTAGTGGTTGTACCATTTAGCCTTTATAATAGTCTGCACTATTATAAGCATTTTGTTTAATTTATTTTTCAATTGTACCTTTTGCTATGTGGTTATTGTAATGTTAGCTTCTAAAAAATTGTAAGGATATTACTTTTAGGTGAATAGGTAGGTACTGCATGGAGCTATAAAGATTGACAGCAGTGTTCACAATGTGAGAAGAAATATGTTTTCATTGAGATTTATGATCATTGTTTATGTGATATGAAGTCACAACCATGCATGGCCATTACTTAATAAGTACTTGTGGTCAGATATGCCTACATATTTTGATTTACTCTACATGCAGACAGGTAAAACACTTTTATGAGGACAACTAAATGTTAATTACACTTTGATGGCTTATATTTTGAACTCATAGAAAGCCAGATTAAACAACAAACAAAGGCACTAGGTCTAATAGACTAAGACACAATGATCTCTACTATCTAGAAAAGTTAACGTCATTACTCGCTGTATAATGGGATCGTTACCAGCTAAAAGTCCGAATCACTCGGATATTCCTACCGCGATTGTACGTCTAAAAGCCATCGACTGCCTTGTTATTTCTAACCTAACCGCCGTCGCGGATACCAATTTAACCGAACGTCTTCGGTACGTATCGAGTTTCGTTATTTTGAGAAAGGGTTGAAGCGGCGAGCCGACCAAGTTGCATCTGTTCGAATAGCCGGCTAAGAAAATAAGACAAGAATCGTCGGGATGATTACCGGAGCCCGTTTGTAACAGTTTCTCGGGGATTAAAACCTCGTTCACTTTCCACCCTGTCACCCCCCTGCCTCTTCTCTTCCTTTCCCCCCCTCGTCCTCGTCGAAATACCCGATTGAATTACACACGGCGCGTGCCAGCCAGCCGCCACCGTCACCGCATACGCCAAAGATCTGCGGAATAAAGAACGTAATAACTCGTCGTCCGATCGCTATCTTGTCATCCGATGGGATTTCCAGCGACAAAGAGGCTCTCGTGTTTGCAAATCTCCAACGATCGCTGGTATCCCGCTAGAATGACCGTGTTCCTCCTCAGCCGTTTTAACGTGGTCGCTCGTAACCTCAAAAGTATGGGGCGCGACATCTAGGTCTGGGGAGGCGAGACAAAAATTTAGGAAATAATTAAAAACTGAACCTACTAAGTAAATTACAACTTAAATAGGAAATATTACTGTATTAACTGTGTTAGTCACTTCGAAAGCTATATTCTATTTGGCATTACGGACACTAGATTCGTTGATTGTTTCGTGCAACTGGAAAACCACAGATTCTGGAACGAGGGGGGATCTCTGTCAGAATTACACGGAGTCTGGAACATCGACCTTGTTCCCGCCGCAAGAGGTGGTACGCCGCAAACGTAATTAAGTACCCGTGACGTATTTGGTAACATCTCCATCGTTCAAAGCGGGGTTTATCGTACCGTCGGAGATTATCCGATACGCAATCACTTTAACGCAGGGAGATGGGACCGGTAGGAGGAACTTTTGATCGCGAACAATACGGGCACTGTCATCCTATCATGTTGGCTAATCACTCAACTTGGAGTCGCGACGATGAACACGTTCTCTGTACGTGTACGAAACCGAGGCTAAATCGAGGGGGTATTGCCATCTAGAACTACGAAAATATGCGTATAATTTTCGCTATTTTTAGTTGAAAAAAATACTGTATATACTCAAGACATCGATAAATATGCACGGTGTTCGGCCACCCCTGGGAAAAATTTTAATGGGAGATTCTAGAGATCAAAATAAGACAAAAATCAAGAATGCTAATTTGTTGATGGAGGCTTCGTTAAAAAGTTATTAACGTTTGAAGTTCCGCCCGTACTGAATTTTTTTCTAGAAAATGAGTAGGATTTCGACGGTATGTCTAATGACCAAAAATGATTGTAATTGACCCCCGGAACCAAAAATAATTTTTTTAGAACGATTTGAAATTTTTTAATTTTGTCGAAAAATTTCACACCTTCTCGAATTTTTTTCTCGAAAGTGGGTAGGATTTCGACGGTATGTCTAATGACCAAAAATAATTGTAATGGACCCCCGTAACCAAAAATAATTTTTCCAGAACGATTTGAAATTTTTTAATTTAATTGTAAATAACTTTTTAACGAAGCCTCCATCAACAAATTGGTATTCTTGATTTTCGTCTTATTTTGGCCTCTGGAATTCCCCATTAAAATTTTTCCCAGGGGTGGCCGAATACCTTGTATACACGGACCCTCAATGCAAAGCAGTTCTTTTTTCTCTTTTTAAAAAATAACAAAAATGGTTTAAAAATAATTGTGTAGGCGACGTGGTAGTCAAAGTGTTAAAAATATTCAACGCCCCGTTCTTTACATCCTGCGATCACGAATATTTGCCCAAAGTATTTAAGGAAGAGGTATTTGCCGGTTAAGTGGTCACCTAACGCGCACACGTGATCGAAGCGGATGCACGACGCATGTTTGCTTCATCCGAATCGCCGATGTAACGATGTAATCGCCTCTTTGATTTCAGGTGCGAGCAAACACAGGTGTGGCCTGCGAGTAATTGTGGCTTCCAGGGGGTGAATTTACGCTGGTTCGTCGTAGACCTTATCTGTGGCTATGAATGGAAGATTCCGCGTCCCCAAATTGGATGCAAACAGAAACAAATGCAGAGCTCGCATCTATTCTTTACGTATATCAAAAAGCTACGCTGTTGCACAATTACCCTCCGCGTTAATTTAGTATACAATAAATTCTCTGGCTTTTAATAGTTAAGACGATCTTTGTAAAATTTCAATAACCTCCCTAATAGTTACTATACAATTTTCATTTTTAAATACTGAAAGCTCCATACATGTCCTATCATCTAAACGTAGCTACAAAGTCTTAGTAAATACTTTTAAATACGTAGAAATTAGTCTTCTTAGTTAAGTAATTAAGAGGTGCACTGTTGGGCTGTGCTTAGGGCATCGGTTGGAATCAATCCAGTCCTGACTTCCGCGGAACAAACTTCAGGAGCCCGACGCTAAAGGTGTACTTCCGCAAGGAGTACCGTGTGGAAACGAGTGGAACGTTCAGTCGAACCTTTTTTTCTCTTTTTTTTAATGCACACAGTTCCTGGATAAAGCAATCGCCTCTCACGAGTCGCGGCGCATCCGACTATCGAATGTCCACATAATCGGGACCGTCAGGCCGGACACCTGACTACGTAGTTCCGACGTGGGCACAGGAAGAGGAAGTCGACCGCACGACGGCGTACTGGCGTCGACCGTGTGTCACCCATTGCCGCGGTGTCCAACGCCAAACGCCCGGTATACCACGGATCGTGTTCTCCTCTTGTCCCGTACCCCTACAGGGTTAGAAAAAATTTCAAAAATGTAAAAATTCAAAATATTTCTCTTGTTTTGTACATACGAGGATCATGCAATAAATAAAGAAACAAAGGACTATGGTATCGGTATGGTTTAAGATCGATGAATTTCACAACTTATGCACTTCTTGGTATAACACCTTGCTACAATTATAAATGATATGAGTTTGTCAATGATGCGGAATTATGGGAATGAATATGGCAAACAGAGAAAAAGCGTAAAAGAGTGAGAGGACAGGGTGTAAAGATGAGAAGCAGGAGGGGGGAAGGGTCGCATAGAAGAGAGCAGAGCCCGCAGCACGCCGAGTGTACACCCTGGGTATTGACTTACGCTTCCAGCCGATTGGGCCCACGGTATTTACGCAGGACCCCGTAGAAAACCGGACCCCGCCCTCTCTCTTTCGGCCGTAACGTGCAATTCCACGGAACTGTAACGTTTTCAGCGACCTGGAGGAGTTCCTTGCACCGCGACATTCTTGCGGGACCAAACGTGGGAGGGTGAACGACGGTTGATGGCGGTTTTGGGTCGTGGGAGACAAGAATGGGTAGCCCGGTTGTGTTCCTTTTATGGGAAACTTGGGCATGAATTGCTTGAGGTAGGCAACCGTCCACAAGGAGAGTGCAAGACCTTCGCGCCACCAATTTAACTGTAATTTTGTGTACCTTATAATCGGTGCATAAATATAAATTGTATTTCCCAATTCCGGGAATATTTGATCAAAAAGTCTGATCAGATCAATGCGTAGCGAACTCTAACACGATTTTAGATGCGCTATACAGGGTACACGTAACGCTTTAATAACGAACCGCAAAGGTTTCGTGCTTACACTTGATCTTAACGAAGACACGAGAAAATTATATGGTATAATTACTGTTTGCAAATTGTAAGCATACACTTGTAGATCAATTATTTCGCGAAAACGACGGAACAGTTTCGCAGGTAGAAACGTGTATCCAAGACGAACGTAAGTTTCAATCTTTTCATTACATCGAAGAAGAAAACTCGCCGCAGAAACGCCGAAGAACCTCAAGTTAAACGATTAAATTCTGTCTTTTTTGAAAAAAACTTATCCACTTGGGAAGTGTTTACCTTGAAGAATCTGTATCAGGGAACTCAAGAAAGGTACACACCTTTTTATGAAGAAACATGTACCTGAGAAACCCTGCAATAGTTTCCTCATCGTCTACGGTGAGGAACATTGCACAGGGCAGAAAGTCTCAAGCCGAATGACGAAATTTTGGATTTGTTCAGGCTTCGATTAACAAAGTCTTGATGTTTCAACCCTATCTTCTGGTCCTACCTCTTCGTCTACAGCTTGGTATCCTTGAGTTGGTACCGTACATCTTACGGAGCTCGCGATCTTCTTGCAGAGTCTTCTCCGCGATCCAAGTAGATTTCACAAGTTGGGGACAGTCGTAGAGGGTGGCGGTTCGCGGCAGCAAGTGGAATAGGTAGCGTCTGGGTCTCTCGTAGCCGGGCTCACCGTTCACTGGTCAATAATCCACGAAAGGGAAGGCATTACAAGCCAGTGATCTCGAGGGTATCGGGGCCACTCGTCTGCGAGGCAGGACCACCGTGATCGACGTGGTAATGGTATCTGAAGAAAATAATATCCTACTTCCCCGTCCCGCTCTCGTACGAGGATATCGGTGTAGCAGAGACGTGGCTCGAAGGAGACCCCCGATCACTGATCAGCGATCGCCGAATGAACGATTAGTATCCCGTGTCGTCGGCATCGACGATGGCTCGACCCGTGTATTCGAAGCGTCTTGCGTCTTGCGCGCTCGTGGACATGGATATCGCCTCAAACCTTGCGCCTTCCTTCTCCAACGACCACCGTTTTTTACAGCCACGGCATCACTCGTACCGAGCTTTTCCTAAAATGAGTTCTTCCGTATTCGATTCCCAATTTCTCGCTCCCCAACACGTTGATCGCCGCATCCCTTATCTATGAGTGTCAGGGACTTTTCAACCGGAAGCTAAAAAAGATCCTTATTGTGAGATGACCCATGAATTTCAAATTGTACAAATGGGTTAAATATTAGGACATACCTTGAACAGAATTTTATGTAAATGTAGTTAAGCGATAATATAGAAAAGATGTTTTGTATCCTTTCTAGATTCTTGAAAGTAATCAGGTACTTCTTATTAACGAAATATAATGTATACTTGGAAGCCCTGATTCTTAGGGGTTGGATTCTCTTTTTATAGGAGCATATAATTATCATTTGACTATGAAAGGTCCTCTATATATTTAAAGTTAATAAAATTGCACATCTACAAATCGACCCACAGATCGATTTTATAAAAATAATCCTAATATATTCCTGTATGTAATGCTCAAAATATATTTGTGACAAGGGGTGGGAGAATAATTAAGGTTGCTAAGACTAAAGTATAACTACACATAAATGATGTGGTAGAAGGATGTAGAGATATCTCGTTAAAAAACCGAACATTTTGCAAATCTTCTGAGCAAACACCTTGCTGCAGAAGCATGGACAGAAGGTTGCTACGTTGGAGTAGGGGTACGCACGTGGAAGACGAGGATGGCGCGCACGTGGAACGAAGGGAGCCGAGGGAGAGGAAAAAAGAGAACGAAGAAGAGGCCGGCCCATGGTGGAGTGGGGTTCGGATGGCACGTAGTCAGTAAGGGGTGAGAGTGGGTGATAGTAGGTGGTAGATCTCTAGTTAGCCAAGACACATTGACAGGGCATCTTGCCAGCATGGCACCCAGCACGCGGTAGTGGCCCTCGGGACTTCCCGTTGTTCGAGGATCTTCGTCTTCTGCTCGATGCCCAACCTGAAACAGAAACGTCGTCAGTATCGGTTCACCAAATTCTAGTGTACTCTATGTTCCTATGTTACTGTGATTCCCCTTCGATAGTGTAGTGCCCAGGAAGATACGGTGTCGCGGGATCCGTAGTGCAGTTGTTGTGTCTTCCCAGCGTTTCTAGATCGAACTTCAAGATGTAAAATGAAGGGACGAGATGGGACCGAAAGGAGTCTGCACTCTGTCCAAATAGAGAAGAGAACTACAGATATGTCCGAAAAGAAGATAAAGAATCTGTATAAGAACAGGAAGAAGCTCGTGAGGGATCATTAGAAGTGTCTGTGATGGTGTTTTAAACTCATAGTGTAGATTGAATACAAAAGAATCGAAGTAACTAAGCAACGAAGTAGATTTTAACGGTGCCAAAGGTGAAGACGTTCGATGCGTTTCAGATAGATTGTATCAGCAAATATTGAACCGATCGTTACAGTTTAGAATTCTACGTTAATTGATCCGAGTGAGGTAACATTTGCCTTTTAAGATTTCCAAGGGATCGAAACAAAGTGCCATTTTTAGTAGGGGACGTAAGAAGGAACGACCAAGGAATTTCGTGATGTTCGTTTCAGCCCGTCGAGCACGAAGACGCGAATCACGTGGGAAGATGCACATGGTTTTCAGGCTATGAATGAAAATATCTGGCAGATTTTCTGCAGAAGCCTTTAGAGGAAACCGGGCAGGTCTTCCAAGCCATAAAGGTACTTCTATACGCTCCGGTCCACATGCACGTGCATTTTCCTTTCAGTCATTCATAAAAAAAGTCATTCATGAAGTCGTGCTGACTTTTTTTTTTATAATTTTACTATTAAGGAACTTGAGAGTCTTTCAGGGCGGCAACAACGCGATTAACAGTTGGACTTACTAATTACCTGCATGGGGATAGTATTAATGATGAAATACGAAGGATATAATGTTTAAATAATTTAACGACAGTTCATGATAGTTTACTTGGGATAATCTTTTAGCTTGTGTGCGATATTTGGTCAAAAATTTTAGAGGACAGAGTCTTGATTTACTATGAAATAGTAAAATAATATTTAAAAGAAACATTTATGATGGAATCGTGAAGTTTAAAAGAATATAAAGAAGTGAATTATCGTAAATAATGAGAACTCATATGCTTATGTAATTTGTTAATATTCTTTGAATTCTATTGAACTATACAATTCCATTCCAAGTACTTGGTTCTTTTTCAATTCTGCAGCTACAATTTTTGTGGAAGACACGATATAAATTTTGAAAAATGTCCAGAAACTATTCTTAACTATTCCAGCTGCCTCTGTAAATACATTACTATTCTAATAATTCAACATTCAAATATTCGTGCAGTTTAAGATCCTTGGTCGAATATTAATGCTACAAATATCTAGATACCAGAGTATTGGACACCACATTCGAATACATAAGAATTCCAATGATACTTAAATAGTCAAGTATTCCAGTAGTATTCGAAAATTCAAGTATTCTAATACCATATGAACTACACTAATAGTATTTTATGTTCTTGAATAACTCGATTCATAGCCCACTCTAAATACTCAAATACAGAAAAATGCAAGAAATTAAGCCCAGTTCGATTTGGGTATGGTTGTAAAATTCAGAAGCTTGATTTGTAGTTCACAGTGTTCGAGTAGTGTTCGAATAGCATTCGAGTTACACTTGAGCGTACGAATATTCGAATACAGAGAAATCGAAGAACTCCAAAGCCCTGAATCGTCCATTCTCCTGCAAACAATATCGCGATTAGGAACGAACCATTGAAAGTATTCGCGAATCGCGACGGTATCGGCGGTCGAATTGGAAATATCGCGAAATGTATTGACGAAGAAGTCGGTCATACTCACGGAGCAATGTGCGGTTGCCAGGACGACCAGAGGGGCTGGACCACGTCGTCTCCGCGGAGAGGAGGAGATCCGTCCGCGTATTTCACAGGGAGGCGGGGTGAACGGGGGTGTTTCTAAGGGAGGCTGCGAGCAGATATTTCACAGAGATGGAGTTTCTGCAGAATCATCACGCGGTGAACACCTCCGAGCCGACGTACACCCTCGGCACAGGTGAGCCACAGTGTCGTCGCTTGGAACACGGTTCGAATTATCACTGTTTTGTGCCAATTTTCAACGAATTTATGCGAGCAGACAACACACCGAGCAGATCGCTCCAACAGTATATTTTTGTGCGTCTTGTGCAACCGTGAGCTGAAAGATGTGCAGAAAACTACGGTCGTTCTACTGCCCCTAGAACCCTGTGAATTTTTCGTTTCCTTCGATTCTTCTCCTCGACAAAGTATGTGAGTATTCCTTGGCAATAGCAGAACTACAGAACGAATTACTATAAACTTTTTGCTCTGAGTTTTATATGTCTTTTTTTGGAATGTACGATTAAAATTCTGGCTTAAATGTTACTCGAGAGGGCTGAGTGTAGAAAAAAATTTATAGTAATTTGAACTATGGAGTTACTCCTATTGTCAAAGAATATTCATGTACTCGAGTTTAACGCTAATTGACCCTTTATTCCGTTTCTTATTCATTTCTCCACCCATCTTTGAATGCATATTTACGATCAACATATTCAAAGTGTCTGATTTTAATGAAGGTACACTGGTCAAAAATAACAGAAACATAATTTTTGAACTGTTTTTCGCTATTTCTTTTAGCGTGGAAGCTAAAGCTTGTCTACTTACTATTTTATTTCAGTAGAACTAAAATACTACCAAATTCTTGTTCCCCAAAGTACTATTGTACCCTATTTATTCTACTGAACTTCTCTTCTTTTTTAATTCATTTAACTACCACTCTGCTTTATTTTATTGTAGTAGAGTACCATCCAATACTCTATTCTACATTATTTCGTTGTTTAAATCCAGCTCACAAGCACAAGACGTCTCGCAAACACACTAAACTCCTAAATTACAATTATACTCCTATCATCGTAATATTTCTTTACAATCGTTTCACACAGACGTTATTGTTAACGTTTCCTCGACTGTTAGGTTCCGTGGGAAGCATCGAGGCCACTATACCTTCCGGCCTCTGCACTGGACCCCTCGGGGTGCTATCCAGCGAGGATACGTTAACAGACAATCAAAACGAAGAGACTTTAGGTGCTCTGCAAGGCACCCTTCGCCTGCAGGACCTTCAGAACTCCCCAGAGGACATTGGTGCCGATCAGAGCCATCAGATTCAGAATTCGGGACAGAACCAAGTGGTCAGCGAGTTCGGAGCGAGCTTCTGGGTCGACGACATGGCTGGTTTCCCGTTGCCACCTCTGGATTTGGACCCTTTGCCACCTGGCCTCTTCAGTCCTTGTTCAGGGACTTACAAGTGAGTCGCAGAAACGCGTCCTCCATTTTGTCCTTACTGGAACTTAAATGGTCTGACCCAGTCGTAGATGATACGCCACGTCCGATGAGCCTAAAAATATTAAAATATTAGAGCAAGAACAGAAGCCCAAATAAAATATATTCTTAGATTTTACAATCTTCATCTCATAAGAACGAAGAAACTAGTCTAATAAGATTTTAACGATGCGATAAGCACGAGCGCGCTCTCGTCTGATCAATGCCTGGCTTTTCTACTTGGAACTACAACGCTGCCGTCTGCGTAACTTTCCCAAGTATCACGATCACTTTTACGGACAGACTGTTGCACAAAAGTATCACCAATATTTCTCAATTCAAGGATATTTGTTATTGTTGATAGTTTTGCAATATTAACTATTTGAAGAAACATCAATCGGATATCTCGGATGCTCTGCAGTTTTAGAGCTGTTACGCAACAGTCTCCCTTAAAATCTTTTTTCTACTTGCAGTTGGGGCTGCACCAGAGGAGAATGCGCGCCAAGACCAGGAAACGTCAACGGGGAAGGCGTCGCGGACGTCCTGCTGTCTCTGAAACACGCTGTGGTCCATCCTGGGAGCCCCACAGGAGGATATTACACCACTAGTGGATCGGGTCATCATTATTCTCAAGATTACACTCAAAATCTCGGTCCACCAGTTCCTCCGACGCATTACGCGACCACTCCAGCCATGTCGGTCAACGTTTCCATGAACATGACGATGAACATGAACATGCACTCTGGGTGAGTACGACTCCTCGATACTTGATAATAATTTCTCAGATACTTCGTTTATTTACAATAAATAATTACACTTACCTTTTCAATTTATTTGTCAACGACGTTGCATTAATAATGTCAGAGCTCACCTCAAATAACATAATTCAATACACATTGAAATCACTTGAACTTTAGCTGCTTTCGTGTATCGAAGCTTGTAGATATAATTTTTCTTATATTTGTACGCAAATGAAAATTTAGACGCGTTTAATAACGGCTACAGGGGAACACAGATGACTTTATTATTTCCTGAATCATTTCTATACAGCGAAACTGTTTGCGAGAAGTCGAGACTTTATTGGAAGCCATACGAAACGAAACGTGAACCAATACTGCGTTTCGTGATTGTATCGGGAAAATGAAGAGGGGTGAATTCTTTTTAATTACATCGATTCGAAATCATATATGTATATATCTCCTTTACTGCAGTTCATGCGTTAAATAATAATCTGCGTTCTCCGAAGAGTAATAAAATATATTATTTCGTTATGGTCGAGCTGGAAATAATGATTGAACATGGAGCGACCGATGCTCGAAATTACTAAAAACACTGCAAATATCTCTGAAAATAATTAACTGCCTCGAATGTCCATATTCGGATTAAAAAATTGCTTATTATTCTTATTATTACTCCAATTATTTACAGCAACGTATAAATTATAGAGTAACTAGGAATGTCTCTCCGAAAAGGCAAGACAACTACCCGCCATTTTGGCCGCCCGTAGGGTCACGCGCTCGAGGGGTGCAAGAGCAGAGTTATTCAGTCGTTTCTGTGTGTGTGTGCGTAGGTACGAGCAGAGCTATTCGTCGGCATGGGGCGTGGAACCCCTGTTAAGTCCCGCCCAGCAGTATAATCCCGTGGAGCAACAGACGAGGGTGAATCAACCCCCGGCCAATAGCCTGATCGGCACCAGCACCCATTCGCATTCTCATCCCCCGACGCACGGCCATTCCAGGCTGCAATTGTCCAGCGAGCATGCGCTGTGCATAGGCGCCACTGGAAATCCGGTCGCGTCCGACGACAATGGCAGACCTAATCTGTGCAGAATCTGCGGGAAATCGTATGCGCGCCCCAGCACCCTCAAGACGCATCTCAGAACCCACTCTGGCGAGAAACCGTTTAGGTTAGTGACGGTTGGAATCCAATTATCGCTCGGAAACGTTCGATCGATGCAAGTTTCGAATTTCGTCGAGCGACAATCGAAACGGGAAATGTAATTTTTCAGTACTAAATACCACTACACGAGGGCGATTTCTTTTTGGGAAGATAACTTCTAAGTTTACTACACTATTTTCGACACTAATGTAGATTAAGTTCAATACTTCGATCCAACTCAATTTTGATCAAACACATGCTTAATCAGAACTCGACAATTTCTTTATACATTTTAATTGCCGTTTCCATTCGAATACATAATCATAGTTGCAATATTTGAGCTTCGAATGGAATTAGATAAATGTTGTTACCTTACCTGTTACTCGTTGTCACCTCCACGAAGCAAATTCATCGCGACTGCCAGTATTCACCTACAACACATCATGCCACTCGTATAGCTTCTAAACACATTCACAAAACAAACAAAACTTTGTTTAACGCGGAGACGTTGAAAAATGTACGTTTGTTTAAAGGTGTCATGCGTGCTCAAAGGCATTTAGTCAAGCCGCGAATTTGACCGCTCATGCGAGAACTCATTCCGGGGAAAAACCGTTTCGATGCCCGGTGTGCGACCGAAGATTTTCACAGAGCAGTTCCGTTACGACACACATGAGAACGCATTCGGGGGAACGTCCATACAGGTGAGTTTGTTAAGTGTTACGCGAATGGAATTTCTGTGTTCTGTTCCCTACTGTTCCAAAATTTATGCAAACGAGTGCACGAATAGGTTAACTCGTTCGCGCCTACGGGTACCACTTATGATACATGTGTTCCTCATACACGAGGTTAATTCAGTGCTCGCCACTAGGGTGCGACCTAGTACAGACGCGTGTAATCTACAGCCGATTCGAAGCAAATTGAAGACCTTGCAGCAAGAGGGTGCTCATTAATTGTTATAACGTTCATAAAAAGAAAAACAAAAATGTTACCGATTCTCACGGGATGAAAATGACGTGTCAAAGTAACCGCAGACAAAAATGTCCTGAAAACAGATTCAAACAAACAAGAAAATCATTAATAAGAAACAATAAATGTAATTATTTCATTGATGCACGTTGAAAAATTTTTTCAAAGGATATCACACCGTAGTAAATTATAAAATGTAAATTTTAGATGTTATTTAGATTAACATAAAGCACATTTATATAAAAAATTCAGCAGTTTTCACTTCCAAGCGTTTCACCATATAAAAATGGCGGACTATGCTGGGCGGAGCGTTAAGGGTTAATAATCGTAGCAATTGCGCGAAACGAAATATCGTATCTCGTAAATAATTTTACCTTTTAACAATTCTTCCGTTTCCAGATGTCGATTCTGCAAGAAAGCATTCTCGGATAGCTCTACGTTAACGAAGCATCTTCGAATTCACTCTGGCGAGAAACCGTACCAGTGCAAGCTGTGTCTGCTGAGGTTCAGTCAAAGCGGCAATCTCAACAGGCATATGAGAGTCCATGGCGGTTCTTTGACGTGACACAGCTCGATATCGATTATCGACAACGATCGGGCCCTGCCGCGATGTTGTCGAATACCTGTGATTCAACTTGGCTCGAGCTTACCGGAAAGAATGTAAAATAAATAAATTTGCGACAGACGATGCTCGTAGGAGTTCTGCCACCTGACTGATTCGAATTCGCGAAGCGTTCACGTGTACGCTTTTGTTATTTAAGGGCTTACATTTGGATATTTTTTTAAAACGATACATAAGACAAGTAATAATCGCAGTATGTGCTGTATTTGGCATTAGGAACTTATTCAAGAATTCATTATACTCATCTCCTTGATCGTCACAACGAATCGAAGGAAATAAATAAACGGGAACGTCGACACCGTTGTATTTTAGAGATTTTTTGGACTTGTAAAATCTCCCACGATCGTTCGTTTATATGCTACGAATTATTACAAACAGGTCAGGATAGGTGAACAGGGTATCGCAGTTTTAGACCTACAGCATCCACCACAGCACCGTTGATTATTGTACAAATATTGTATTTATTATAATTATTATTAATTATAATATTAATGTTGCTGTTTTTACCACCTTCAATTTTCATCATGTGGCTTTTCTTTGTCAGTTTGCTTCTTTTTTTTTTTTTTTTGTAAAATGAAGGTGTTTTGGCGCCATTTTGATAAAAAAAAAAAACGATTCTCTCTCTCTCTCTCAATCTCTCTCTTTCTATATATATATAATATATATAGAATATACACTATATTCTATATATATATAATATATAATATATATATAATATTCGTATGAGAACAACTGATTAAAAAACAGATGAATGAATATGTGAGTTTTTTTGTAATCCCACAGCATCAGGACCCACGTTATTTCTTGTGGGAAGAGGGGGTGAGGAAAAGGAGGCTTCATGTTGCTGGCTAGTTGGTAATTAAGTGGGTAGATATTGGTTCATGAACCCTCACATTAATTTGCCTCTTTTTCACAATTAAAACTATATAAGAACAACTCTGTCTTCTTCATTAGAGTAGCGTCTCTTCTTCACTCGTCAAAATTCTCTCGCTCGCTCTCGTTCTCTCTTTATATATAATGATGTATTTATAAGTAATAATATTCTTGAAAAAAAAAAAAAGTATGTATAATGTTTCTACGTTATGTACTGGTACGACTGTGCAAAGACGAGCTGGCCCTCACCTCTATAGAGTCCTCTAAATAAGCATGCAGCTTCCTGGACCATCTCGTCGCGCGACAGACGTACCTCTAGTATTTGTGTACGTAGCGTATTCTATTTAAAAATGTATAATGTCATCTCTGTCACGCTGTATGTGTCTGTAATGCTTTACGTTTTTTTTTTGTTTACGTTTCTCTCTCTCTCTCTCTCTCGCTCTTGCTCTCGCGCTCGTTCGCTCTCTTTCTCTCTCTCTCTCTCGTTCGCTCCTACATCGCCTCGTATTATCGATCAAGTGTTGCTTGGTAATCTGATCTCTACATCAGTTGGAATGGTTTTTCATTCGCTTGAAAGCTTCAAAGCAAAAAGCTCGTGTAAGGTGCATCCCAGAGGCATCGATGAATACCAAACGATTCAGTCTATGTTTTTTTTTTC
Organism: Colletes latitarsis; assembly: GCF_051014445.1. Lineage (NCBI taxonomy): Eukaryota > Metazoa > Arthropoda > Insecta > Hymenoptera > Colletidae > Colletes > Colletes latitarsis. The sequence continues at coordinate 15,759,072 of NC_135140.1, forward strand.
TCTTTTCTTCCGAACAATTTTAAATAACAACGAAACTCTTCCATTTTTTTTTTTCTTTTTATCTGGCATATCGACCACTGAGAATAGAAAATTAATTATCTATACATATATCACTTCTCGCAATTTGTGTCCCGGCGGAAACACGGATACACAATGTGTTCAAGTTCAACGCTTCGCGACCGCTCTCATCAATTTTGGAATTACACAATGAGAAATGAATGACCAACGCCGTTATTCCGGGGTTAACCTGTAGTTCTAACGAAATCATATAAAAAAGAACCGAATAGATATGTGTGTCTCTAAAATAGATCTTTCATACTCTTCTTCTCTTTTTTTTTTATTTTTTTTTTATTTTTTTTCTCTTTATTTTTATCATTTACTTATTATCATCGCTTTTTAATAATTTTTCTCAAAAAATTTTCCATTTTCTTTTCTTTTTTAATGATTTATCTTTCGATAATATATTCAAGTGTTCGTAACATCGCATTACTTTACTTAATACAATAATTAATCATATTATAATTATCAATTAATAAAACTTGTTTCTGTTCGTTCTATCTTTCGCTCGTGTACTCTTACTTTCTCTCTCTTTCTTCCGTTTACAATTTCACACGCTTAAAGACTGCTAACCGATAGGTATTATATTTCCTTCATCGAAATAATAAATGGTTTCTCTTCCCCATCGGAAACACAAATGATACCTATTACATTACATTTACCTATTATATTACGAACTTGAAATTTCGGATGAAGATGCTGCATTCTTTTACAAAACGTTAAGGCATTCATGAATGTAATTCGAAAGAAGTACAAAAATAGATGCCACGAAATCAAAGATGACAATGTTCTTCGGTTTGTTAAAGCAACTGGTTCTACTATACACTCGCGCATAAAGATTCAATCAATACCAATAAACTCTCAAAGGCAGATAGCATTCGCAAAAAGGCGGAAAAACAGTCTTGGTACACAAATTGTTTATATAAATCATCCTCATTCAGAAATATATATCTTTTGTCTACTATTGCTCTTGGTATACATAAAAATATAGCGTTTAATGCAACAGATTACATTTCTGTTACTCAAACATCTGTTGTCCACGTACACCTGAAATCCACTGTAAAACACACGAAGACTTACAACATATTTTTCTTCCTTTTTTTTTTTAATCAAATGTTCTAAAATTACATTTAACGAAAATTTTTTCTTCCTTTTCACGAACACTGTCTCCTTCGAAGTTTGTTAGTACATTTCATTGACCAACTGGTATCTGAAGACAAACAAACCTTACTTTAATTATACACGAATATGTAAGGCAATTGAAATGCGTCTACTGCATTGATATCGACATTTAAAAATACAATAAAGAAGGCATTCAATTTTGACGAACTTCTACTCAGTACTACCAACGACACAGCGAATGCCCCAACGATTACACACGTTTCCTTTTTCTTTTCGCAATGTTTGTTACCTCTGACCACTTTACTACAAATAGGACATACTAGTGACATTTTCTTAATTTCTCTTTTTATCACGGTTTTGTCGTGTACGCAGCATTTTCATGATCACGAGTAACACATAAAAACATATTTATGAGCAACTACGTTTCGGTTTAAATATAATATACCAAACATTGAGAGTTACAATGTCCACGAAAGAAACAAAGTTTGTCAAAGTTACTGGTGTTGCCAAAATCGTATATGCTCTCGGGAGTATGGTTCTTTCGGAAACAAGAACTAAAATAGCATGCGCGAACCCAAATACAGTGTGGCAAAATAATGTATGACTCGCTAAGAACATGTTTGATTTCATGTTCCAAATGAATTAATATCTGCATAGAAAATGAAAGATTCCTATTTCGCTCGCGTATGAAATACTTAAACGAGTACGAATGGAACCAATACGAGTAGGGAATAATAAAAAAAAAAGAGAAAAAAAAACAAACAATTCAGCGACACTTATTCCCTACGTTTCGCGACCTATCGACTGGAAGAGCCATATATCATCGATAAAATTTGCACAGACATTTAGGCTAAACTCGCTTTAACATACTTTTCAACTACGTGCCAGATGTTTCAACGTCACCCATGTTTGATTTGTACTCTATGACTAGCCAATGTACTTCTCGATGCTGCGGGTATTCGTAGGAAGAACTGATCATGGGCTCGAGGAACTAATACCAATCTTCTCGATCAAAGGTGTTTCGAACTTTGATAGGGAAAAGAAAAAAAAAATAAAAAAAAAGAGAAATAAGAGGAACGAAATATCGTTTTTTTCCCCCCCTCGTTTGCGTTGTCCAGCGTCACGTGCGCGTTAAATACGAAGTGATTTATACAAAATTACGACACAGAGAATTCTTAACGTTTGTCATTCCCACCGCTTGTCATTTCCAACTCTAGCCAGGACAACTCGCAGCACGCCTCGTCATCATTACTGCCCAACTGTATTTGGTTTGGTCACAATGTTACATCAAATGCACTATTCCAGGAGCCCACCAAACGCAGACTCAAGCTCGAAACATACACACGGGGCATGCACGCAACACTGACGTACGCAGGCAACCTCGCTCTTTCTCTCCCTCTCATTCTCACTTGTTTTTTTTTTTCACTCCCTTTTTACTTTCTCTCTTCCCGCCTACCCCCCGTTCTCTCTTTCACTCTCTTGCTCAAGGATGGATTCCCTCGAGTTCCTCGGAAGCAGCGGACATTATTATTTTTCTTTTTTCTTTTTTTTGGGGGCACATCGTGCACGACACACGTTAGTCAATCGGCCATTTGTCGTCGGAGGTCGTGTGCGAATGGCTAAGGGAAATTAGATCGGAGGGTGGTGCTGGAGTGGACGTCGGGGGTTCAAGGTCAACGAGGGCTCGGTGCAGGTGGGCTTGGCCGGGGGTCAGGCTCGCTCACTATGCTGTGTGGTATACCGGTTAATCCAGCAGTAGGAGGAGCTGAAGCGGGGCCTCCAGCCCCACCGCCGCCTACCGTTGGACCCGTAGGGCCTGTCGGACCCCCGGCGCCTGCACCGCCTGCAGAGGAGTTCGGTCCGCCACCACCCCCACCACCACCGCCGCCGACGACGGAATGCCCACCAGGAGGTGGGGGTGCAGAATCGTGAGGAGTCGTTGAATGCGCCTGTTGAACGGGCAGCCCCCCGGAATAGTATCCGCCGTTGATCCCCTCAGGGTAGCTGCTGGAGAAAGCGAAAAGAAATTGGCCACTTCGATAAATGCCTTTTACAAAGTGCCCAATCGATCTTAGGAAATCCAAAGAGGTTCGAACGCTTCTAACCACGTTACTTTACACACTCGATTCTCTTTCCGTGTAATACGAGTTAACATCTGCTTGAAAATCTGTTTCTGTAAAAATTACGATATCTTTTTCCCCGGTGTAAGAGAAACAAATGCAACGATACTGAAGTATACCCTACGCTTTTTTTTTTTTTTTTTTTTTTTTTTCTTGTAATAAGCTGAATAATACTTGCTCGTAGACTGAATCGTTTCAAGCGTTTTATCGCAACTGTAAAACGCTTTCGACTCTTGATTCCGAGACGTCCTTGATAACATGAGTTTTATGGTAAAGATCCAGAAAACGGAAACTTTACAATATTCTTTTTTCTTTTTGCATAGGTTTGGTTAAAAGTAGGATCACCTACATTTGACCGTAATAGTCGGTTTCACGCATATACATGCCATTATCTTATTAGGTTTGTAATTTATTATAATAATGTTCTTCGTATCCTGGTATGTCACACTTTAACAAATCGTTATACCATCCTGTTACACAAACGAGTACAGTTTATTGTCTCATAAATAAAGCAATATTACTTTTTGATATTTTCTGTAATGGCAACATAAAATTTACCACCGATAAATAAAATTTAGCGAGCTCTTTCTTTCTTTTATCAGCGATTTTTTATTGTCAGATAACGTATCCAACCTTTACAGGCCCTCTTCGGATTTCCTGCGTTCGATCTTATATCTAATAAGTATCAACAATGTAAAGAACTAAATTTCTCGTCGTTTCATTACGGTTTCTCGTATTATAGCTGGTTTAAGTTAACGATCAGTATTACTGGTATCTGTAAATCACATTCGCTACAACTACTACAAGATTTTTGAAATAAAACTCCATTTAAACATAAGCTACAATACTCTATGTTTGTATAATTAAATACATAAATTTCTGTTTGCATAATTTTATTTTTATTTTTGATCTTACAAAATATGTTTACGTCCTTCTTCGTAGAAGTACACGCGAAGAAAAATGAAAACATGTATTAGAACGTCTGAAGAGAACCTGCAAACGGTCGAAACGTTATATTGCAATTTCTAAAAACAGTACAAAATTGTTCATATAAAAGGAAAAGCTACGAAATTGCATGTATATATTGGTTCAACCACGGCAACTATAAATTCGCAACAACCATCAAGTTTATCGCACACGTGTTACGGAAGAATCAACAATTACGAACAAAACTAAAGAATATTAATCGTAATAGTAATCCGATCACCAATAATGAACCAATACATTATGTTTCGATTCCATATATACCTAAGTTCTAGGGGGAAAAATCAAAAAATAAAAAAAAAAAAAAAAATATATGTCCACCGCTTTTAAATTGTGATTTACGTTTGAAAAATTAGGCGAAACTGTCGGACACACTCGTGCAGGTTTCATCGCAACTTTGAATTTAGTAATGTTTCAATATCGATTAAAGACAAAATGTTCCAAAAAGACTGCTATCAGAAATGCTCGATACAAAATTATCTACTATTTAATTAAGGGTTCCTTCACATGTACAAATAGCGATAGATGTTTTTCATACATGATTTAACTCTCGCGCCAAAAACTCATCATCAAGTAACCTAACCTATTTTCGCCTAGCTCGACTGTATTAAACTTCCATCTTTGTAAATACGCGTACAATTAAAAGTTTCTTGTAAATATCAGTTTCAATTTAAATTCAACCAGTGCATAGTGTTCGTCTCACATAAATAGCCGTTTATAAATTCTAGTAACGATTTATATTTTCTGTTTCTCTAGTAGTCCTACTTTACACGAAACGAAACAAACTTATAACATTGAAACGTACGCGTTCCCTACAGGAAAAAAGTAACTATAAAAAAAAAGGCAAACCTGCCTTATAATTAATTCTAGTTTTCAATCAGTGGTAGATATAATTATGCTTAAATATCTCGAAAATAAAAAAGTACACATGTAAATCTCTCTTCTCGTTTTTTTATTCGTCATAAAAATATATATATATATATTATTTTCTTAATGCGTATATATATATATATATATGTTGCGCTCCACATTTTCAGTGTTTATAATTTTCAAAAATATTGTAAAATTCCTTATTTAGATCTTCATCATAAAACTCATGTACCGAGGACGATTCAATACCCAGAGTCGAAAACGTTTTACAATTACAATAAAATGCTGGAAACAACTCAATCAACAAACAAGTTTTATTTAAACACAAGCATGAATCAACATCATCAAGCTGAATAATAGTTCTCTTATTAATGTGAACAGATGCTTACCCGGTCGAGGAAAGGAAGTATTCCTTGTTCACACAGTTTCGCAAGCAATCAGGTATGCGACCGACAATGGCTCTTCGTATCTCACTGGCTGCCATCTCACGAAGCTCGGTGCAACTTGCATCGCTGTAGAATGCTGCGTGTGGCGTACACAACAGATTGGGTGCATCTTTCAAAGGACCTGCGATGCAAACAGATACCCGTTCGATCAGTATCGTTTCAATATCAATGAATCAAATCGACGTTTGCGTCTGCTGTTTATATTAAAAAAAATTCGATCTTACTGTAGTCAAAGCGTATAAGTATGCAATATTTCGACGATAATAGAAATGATTCATTAACGATCTCATTAACGTTGAACAAGGTACTTTGTTAATGAATCATAAAGGAAACGTAATTGTCAACTCCGAGCATTTTGAGAAACGACACAATCGGAATTCAGCTTTTTACGTCTGCTAAATGCCTCTCTCCTTCATTTTAATGAAATTTTGCATGTTCGTAGAGTGATCGAAACTAAGGAACGCACAAAGAATGTTTTTTTGCTTTGAAAGGACACTTGGCGTATGTTCTTTACAAATCAGTGGTAATTCTAATACCATATCAATAATATCGTACCAGATAGGGGATTATCATTTTGTACCTAACCATTTTTGATATCTGCACTAAGGTGGTATCGATATATATCGATTTTCGATACTGATACTTCTGTAATGAATAACGATCGACAATACCACATAAAACGAGTTAGGCATTGATAATAAGTGTATAAAAAATAAAGAACTGTCTAGTCGTCCGTCAAACACGAAATAACCTCAAACGATTATATTTCATATCTACTTAAGATCGTATCCGACTAAATACCGTTTCTTATTATGTGTCGTTCCAGTTTTATTACTAGTTCTAATACCTCCGATTCGCGTGCTCGATATATCAATCAACAATGAAGGAGGACCAGGAAGATGAAGGGACATATTAGTTAGCATGAAGGGGGTTAGGTATGGACAGATAAAACTCACACTGCGAGGACTGACCCTGAAAGACGTTGTATGGCTCATTTTCGTGTACATCAAGTGCTGCTGCACGAATTCTGCCTTGTTTCAGCGCTGCGGCTAATGCGTCATCGTCTACCAGACCACCTCTTGCTGTATTGACTAAAAAGGCGCCAGGTCTCATCTGTAACATAAATCGTAAAGTGAACGAAACATAACTCTATATACGTTTTATATAATTTGTTTAAAAAAAAAATCCAAATATGCAAATAAAAAAAAAACTAAAAAACTAAATTATACGAAAACTTTTTGTATCTATTGTACCTGTTTGATAGTGAATTCGTTAATTAGATGATGGTTGTGCTCGTTCAAGGTACAATGCAGGGATACACAATCTGACTGGAATAGTAGATCCTGTAATAAATCGCAATTGAAGTATTACACATGTGCACGAGCTGTTTCACTATTACTTTAACAAAAACCAAAATTAATATCGAACCTGTAACGTGTAGACCCTGTTAAGACCAAGAGATTTTTCAATTCCATCTGGTAGATAGGGATCATAAAAGATGACAGTGAAGCCGAACGCTTTGGCACGCAGTGCAACCGCGGAACCAATCCTACCCAACCCAACTATTCCAAGTGTGTCACCCCGTATCCTTGCACACCCTGTTGCTGCTTCCCTGACCTAACGTATAAACATTGGAGTTAATTAGATAGGGTCGGAATAAGAAGATCCACAAGTTGTACGCATCTGAGAATATCTTACCTGTTCCGGGCCTGTGAATTTTTTTCCTTCGCGTACCATATTTGCCAACCAATATGTACGCCGATATAAATTTAAAATGAGGCAAAGGGTGGTGTCAGCTACTTCTTCGACGCCATAACCAGGCACATTGCACACAGCGATGCCAAGTTCTCCTGCTGCCTTGACATCTATGTTATCTACCCCAGATCCAATTCTTACAATGATTCGTAAAGTTTTGAATTTTTCAAGATCTTCTTTTGTCAAAATTATGGTGTGCCACATTAACGCACCTACTGCTTCGTTTAGTACCTATAGAACGAGAACGGTTGTGTCTTTTTTTTATCAAATTTTATGAAAAAAATATATCCTTCCCGCGATCGAAATTATATTTAGCGCTGTACGTTTGAACACAAGCAATTTACCTTTTCATGAATTTCAGATGTAGACTGTGCATCACAGAAGGCCACAGTTGCAACATCTTTAAGGATAGGCATTTCGATAGAACAGTCTCGGCCATCTAACAAAGCCACTAACGGTCGTGTCTGAATGGGTCCATTTGCAATAGGACCCCTCAGGTTCTCCATTCGAGGGCGTTTGGGCATCATCTTCCGTTTGTCCATCGGTCAAACAGCCCCCCCAATTGTTATATTTTTCACTTGTACTCTCAGTGTCACTAAAAATATTTGTTTGCTTCCAATGAAGTCCTATTGTCCACTGGTAAGGAAGCCTCTTTGTATGTCTTGAAGTATGATTTTGCACTTTTATGCTTTGTCACACAAATTGCTTTTCTAACACTGATTTCTGGTCGGTTTTTGGACAAGGACCGCCGAACCTCCAACGCATCACGACTTGTTGAACACCGTCTCCTGAAAATTGAATATATTCAAATTTTTAAAATGAATCATCAAATTTGTTCTTGATTATGTTGCTAATATAATGACAAATTATCAAAATTATCGCAACAGAACCATAAATGTTATTTCTATTCACTTCATTCGACTGCATCAACATTTGTAAACAAACTTGTTACAGCAATTGATAAAACACATTTTGCAACTAACGTAAACAAAACAAAGTTAAACACATAATATTTTACAACGTTTGGGAAATAATAAAAGCGCAAATAAAAATGGAAAAAAAAAATCTGAAAAGGATTCGTCAAAACGTTTATGCAAATATATTAACTACGTAAGCAAAAATTTCACAAAAGAAAAAAATGCAATACGCATAAAATACGGACTTTAGATTAATAAACATACATTTCGACGCCTTCATGAATTTCTTCATGGAAGAGAAATCCATGCGATACGCATAATTACAAACGTTTCGCACATGAACGCGATATCGTGTGCTCGAAAATCTATCGAGATCCACGAAACACCGATATTTAATTATCCGTGAAAATTTTACGTTACTTTACGTTACGAAAAGGGAAACACTTAACAGCGTGTACAAAACCGAACGTTTTAGGTTACCTTGAAACGCGCCGGCTTAACCTGCGCACTGCGTTGTGTTCAGCACAGTGAAAGAAACGTTCGGAAAACGCAAGAAAACCCAAGAACACAATGTCCGTGTTTTAGCAAACAAAAATACATACGAACTTCCTACACTTGGTTCCTAAACAGAGGAATTAAAGAATCGCACAGAACACACCGAACATTGAGAACAGAATTACTAGCTGGGGCAAATGTTTTCAGAACTGTTAATAGAGTGCCTGGCGTTGGTTAGTGGGTCGACATTTTCAGCCCATTTTCGGCAGGAATTGTAAACCAATCATAGTGCGTTCGCACGCTTGATATACCGATCAACTGTTCGATAACCCATAAATACGCGCTTCCAGAATATTTGTTTATGCTAAAATGTTTACTACGCAAGCAACTATACGAAAACAGAAAAATATGCTGGATCAGCGTCGATTTAGTACCCCGGTGCTTTTATATGGCGGAACGGAAAAATGCTGAACCAGCGAAGTTCCATAAGAAAGTAGAGAAACTGACACGTGGCGCCCTCGTCAGACGCCGTCACCACGCAATACTTAACCAAGATCATCAAAAATAAATCAAACTTCTAACAAGAAAGTACTTTGACATGATATTTTTTACAATCGAAATAATCGAAATTGTAACATTCTCTATACGGTGTCAAAAAAATATTCATCGTTCGAAAGTAACTCGGAAAACTTTCTCTGTCCCATAAAAGGAAAATTCAGCAACTTTGTACGATAAAATTTAGGTCGAATATATCGAGCACGAAGAACCAAAATTTCCTATCAAACCGATTACATTTAGGATTCAACCGATCGAAACCTAATAACTTTTGAAAGATTTAAAGATTTTCTCTTGTTCGTTTGCGGGTGCGATACAGATCGAAATCTGCTAGTTACGAGGCGTTTTCAGAGATTTTGTCGACGGTTGCAGTCAGTCTGGCCCACCGAAGCGGGAACATTCCATGTGATTGGTTTAATACGAGATAAATGATACACATTAAGATTCGTTCACGCACGGCCGTGACGGGAAAGATGAGCAGAGGAGGAATGTTTGATCTGCCGGTCAATACACGCAAGTAATCGGAAACACAACCCGCGGAGAAGGCTACAAAATGAGATCGCTGCTAGCCTCAGCGAAAGCGAGGATGCGATACTAACGCAGAGTGCAAACCCAAGCACTTTGACTTGGGCACATGTTGTGCCAACTCAGCGAAAATGCTGCAAGCTCATATCATCAAAAGGAGGAGAGGCAAGGAGGCGAGATTAAGCCCTTGTTCGACAGCTGGCAGCGTATATCATACGTAATACACGGTTAGTGGCAGGGAGAGCAATGTGTCGAGGAAGTGCGCTCAGAAAGAGACTTGTAACGCTGTATTTACTATACGCGGTTGCGCGCGGTTAACTAGTTAGAACAGGAATCCACTTAGCATTACCGTACTAATTATTTTAATGCAATAAGAATTTTATAATTAATTTACCTAAATCGGATACATTTGTTTTTGTTTACACAGCCTCTGAAATAAAAATAAAAAAAAAAAAAACACCTGTCGCGTCACAAATCGTACGCTAGACTCTGAAATGAGAGAGATCAAATACCAGACACCGCCTCGAGCGTGAAATATCAACATTTACGAATCACGAGGCTAATGGTACTGTGGTTTTACGAACCACCGGAGGGCTCATCGAAAGTTATCAAGACGTTTTCGAGCAAGTTAAAAATTCATCGAGCTTTTAAAACGAACGTTTCGGGTAAGCGGTTGAATTCAACCCTTTAGCTTAATCTCGGGTGTGCAACAGAGTTTTTCGAGTTACAGATACAACGACGAAGGATGGCAGGAGAGGGGGATCGGGCGGCATAGCAAGGGTGGGGCGGTGAAGCTGCTGTGGTGGGATGGGGAGCTATGAGGGCGAAGTTATCCAATTATTGTCTAACCTGGGAGCAACTTTACTTGGCGGAGAACCATTGGTGGAAGGGAAGCTCGTTCTGCCGGCTCTCTTTCTCTCTCACACACACTCTCTTTCTCTCTCTCTCTCCCTTTCTACAATCGAGCCACGATAAAGTAAAGTTTGTTTCAAAACTTGCCGCGCGGAGAGGTGACTAGGTTTTTGTTAGTGACACGTGAAATTCAAACGACTTCGTTGCGATAATAATCGCGGCAAGTTTTTTGCGTTAAACGATAGGAGAATTAAAACTCGAGAAAGGCCTCGCAAATTAAGTTGACGGTTCGTTAATAATAGGTTCGCGAAACTTTCTAGGTGGGATCGTTTAAGAAAACTGTACCGTTCGGAATGCAATCGACGAAAGAAACGTTGTCCGACTCTTTACGATCGAAATTATATTTGACTTGTAAAAGAAAATATACGATAAACACTGACGATGGGTAAATTGAAAGATAAATTTTAATAAACGCAAAATCAACCAATACGATTAAATCACTTTTTTTTTTAAAAGAAACACTGCGTGTTAATGTAACCATCAACGTGACGGATTTGAACGAGAAACATGTGCAATAAATGTCCGTGAGTCTTTAAACTTGCGAGCATCGACTACAATTCTGTAGTCTGTTAAACGCGTACAATAAACAGTACGCTTAAACAAAACGGCCGTTACAAAAGGTAGCGAGAGTTTGCTCTAAGTTGCGCAAAACAAAAACAAAAAGGAGGAAAAATAGAAGGGAGAAGGAGAAGAAACTCGTCCAATTATAATGACGAGTATCGGTGTCGGCGTTCGTGCATTCTCATCCTTGGCCACGACGGAATGGTCGGGAAAGGGGTAAGGAGAGGGGCTGTTGCTCCGTACCTTCCGCCTCCGCGTACGTCTCTCCAGCGGGCAGCGGGCGAACGGCCATGAGTGCAGGAAGGGAGACGAGAGGAGGGAGAGGAGAGGCGACTACTTAAAGTTGGCGGAAAGTTTGGTTCGGCAGCAAAGTTAACTCAGTTAAGTTCTCCGCTCCTAAAGCGAAACTTCGGTTCTCCAACGCCTGCCTGCCTGCTCTTGCCCTCCATCCTCTTCTCCCTTTCCCTCCGCGCCTTCCCTTTCTCTTTCTCCTTTCGTCTCGCGCTTCGTACAGTCTTGGCTATCCGACCCATTCCGCCGGTGCTGCGGGAATAAGTAATGTGTTTTGGAATTACCACTGTTCCGCGAGCTTTCGCATAGAAAATCGATCGCCATTGACCGACTGGAATATCACTCTCGTTTGGTTATACAGATGCACGCGTCAATTTGTGACCTCGCGCGAAGCGAAACGGTTAGCGGTCGGAAATAACATTTTCGACTGTACCAACGCACGCATCTGCGTGCAAGAGGAACGGACGAGGGGGGGAGAGAGGGGGTACGTTTCCCCGAACCGCGAGTGTTTGAGAAGAATTTAACGACGCTTTGTCGCGATTTACTTTTCCGCCGTTCGGTGGACGGATGCGAGTTACGCTCTTCGAGTTAGTTAATTTAAAGCTTGTTCGCCGTAACCGTAAAACGAAACGGACAATTACGTGCGAGACTGTAAAAAAAAAAAAAGAAAAGCAAAAGTGACTCGGAAACGACTAGGTGAAACCCGTACGCTTCGAAATGTTTCAGGAAGAAGGATGTCTATCCCCCGCCTCTCTCTTTCTCCCTGAACTCTCCCCACCACTCTAAGCGACGATCGAAATTCCAAGACAAAGTTTGCGAGATTCTGAGGAAAGTACGAGTTCGCTTTAACGTTCATCGTTGCCCTTCTTTGCACATACGCGTGTAGAAGCTTGTAAGCATCGTTTTGCAACAGATACCAGTCAGCATGGCCGAGTACTGTCCCTCCTTTGATGGCATGCCAGAGCAAAAAAAGAAACCGGTCCAGTCGGTACTTACGAGGAGGTTTATCTTTCAGGGTTCGCGTATGTGGTTCGGAAAGAAGTTACGAGCGTTCTCCCGCGAAGAAAAAAACATTCGCTGCACCGACGCGCTCCTGGAGAAAGATCCAGAAGTAACAAAAATATATCGTTTTAACTGTTTCGAGCGAACGGCGTTGCAAAGTATTCCAACCGTTGCATAAAACCGATACCTACGACTGATTTATAACTGTCAATATAGCAATTAGTGAGAAATGTTAATTTTCTGCATTATATTATAACATGAACGTTCTCTTTTTTGCTGCAATTGGATTCGATATCGATCGATTGTTTTTGCAGTAAATTTAAAATGAAAATAAGTACGTTCTTGAGTGTTTATGCATATTTACCGAGATATCAATCAGTTAATAGAGTGAACGATTTGATTACTTCTAGTAAGAGATTAAAAGTTGTCAGAGTGCAATAGAAAACTGACTTTCACATCAAATTTTTTTTATATGTTTTAGTAAAGTACTTAAATGCTGTGTACAGGGTGTTCGTCCACGTCTGGGAAAAATTTTAATAGCAGATTCTAGAGGCCAAAATAAGGCGAAAATCAAGAATATCAATTTCTTGGCTTCGTTAAACAGTTAATAAAAAAATAAATTAAAATATTCCAAATCATCCTGGAAAAATTATTTTCAGTTACGGGGGTCAATTACAATCATTTTTTGTGAACACACATACCGTCGAAATCCTATCCACTTTCGAGAAAAAAATTCGAGTAGGTTCTGGAATTTTTCGGCAAAATTAAAAAATTTCAAATCGTTCTAAAAAAATTATTTTCAGTTGCGGGGGTCAATTACAATCATTTTTGGTCATTATACATACCCCTAAAATCCTACTTAGTTTCGAGAAAAAAATTCGAGTAACCTAACCCTGTATAGTTGTGAATTATATTTCGCGAAGGCATTGTTAAAAATAAAACTATACAGGAAATTTTACAATGTATCATAATATACGTTCTACTCGTATAAAAAAACTCATTCATATTGATTTAGTTTTTCGGTTTGTTTTGTAGCTTCGCATACTTGTTTACATAAACAGGAGTCCTTCATCGCTGTCGAGAGTTAAGATAAATATGCATAAGTGCGAATAGGAGATATCATGGATTTTAGAATTATATGGTACTTTTAAGAAATTTTCTCATTAAAGTCGTTTAAAACAGTACTTGGTACGTTATAGAAAAAGAATATATCATATCTGACGACATTAAAATGTTCTTTGGCACATTTACAACATGACATTTGGTCAAATCGACTCTCGTAGTAACTCGTCACGTCATGCAGACGAAGTATTCAACTTCGCGAGTTAACTTTGAAAACATTTCTCGGCGCATCTGAAGTTCACCTTGGCGAACTGTTCGCTCGCGGAACTTACGATCTACTAGAGTGTCGTAATTACCAAAAAGTTCGATGTAAAGATTTGAAACTTGGTCGAAATTTTTAATTAGCCGTTATTGACACGTTGGTTGCCGGCAAAAATGATAAAAGACCTTGTAAAAAGTATAAATTTCTATATTTGGGTAAGTTATTACCCTCGAGAGTTAGACAATATTGATTATATTACATCTATGCAAGTTTTCCTCGACATTTGTCTAAATAGTCGTGTAAAAGATAGGAACGTTCAATAATTCAACAGTGTATCTGTTGTTTTATAGCATAAATATTGTATGTATTTAAAAATTTGGATAAAAAACTGTATAAGTAGGTATCGAATAAACCAACATTCGAAACGATGATGGTAAAGCGATGTATAATCGATGGAAGCGATACAGTGAACTCTTTCATCCACGCTCGACTCGTATGAAATTCGAAACCCTTGTTTCAGCTACTGAACACAGTCGATGTCGATGAACGCGACGAAAGAAAGGAAAGGTAGTATTTGTTTTTGGTTACTTTCTTTTTTTTTTTGGCCTTCTGTCCTCTGACGCGCACCCTTCTTCGCGCCTTGCTTAATTTACGACTTCGCTATCTCCTCCAGCGACTACGCAAGGATCGTTCATTCGCATGACGTCGGGTCAAGAAGGACTCGATCGAGAACCATAGACAAAAAGAACAATGCCAGTACGTTCAAGACATGTGCCAGCTCATGTCCCCTATTCATGGTAGGGCACGCGATGAATATACCCTTGTTAAGTTTCAAAGTTACATACACTCCGTCGACTTTGCCAACCCCTCCTCTTTACGGTTCCCTATATCCTCTTCCGCTCTGAATCAGAATTTTCCACATAAACCGCCAGCCAACTTTTCTTATTGTTTCCGCACCCGTTCTGGATGTGCTTCATAGAATAAATCACTTCCAAGGAAACAAAGGGAGTTGCTTGCCGAACCTTCGATACATTGCATATTTAAAACAAAACAAACGGCACTCGAAATTTGTTTATACCGCTCGCGAGTCTCGTGGAGTCGCGAACGAGACGTTTCGAAAAACCAAGTCACCTCGAACGAGACTTCCAAACTTTATGGAATTTTTAGGTTCTAATAAAAAAAGAAGCAACAAATGGGAATCGACCCTTTTAACTCCCCCTTGTTGGAACAGCTACGAAATAAATAACAAACAACTGGCTGAAGATACGATATGTCCCGACTTTCGGCGACGCCCGACGTGTCAATTACCGAACAAGATTTCAAATCGTTCGAGCGGGAAGAACCAGAGTAGGTCTTAAAAGGAACGATAATCCATTAGCAACACCTAATGAGCTATAACCCATTAGTCGCAACGGTTGTTACAACGGGAACAAGTTCGTCCGCGTATTAGAGGGCCAATTTATAACTTACTTCACGCTCTCCGCCGTCCACAAGAACGTCGTCCACGAACGGCCTAAGTATGTACGCGCGCGTATATAGGCGACCTCATGGGACCCGCGAGTGTATACAAACGATTTTCTCTCTCCTGTGCGCGCGCGAGTCTCGCGGAAACAGCGATGAGCGGAGGCCCCCGGTACACTTGTTTCCTCGTACCCCTAACCCATACACCTACGCAGCCTTGCACGCTACGTAATACGTACGCAGAGGACAAAAAACTCGCGTCTTCTCGGTTTCTCCTGGGCCCGTTTCCCTCTACCTTTCTCCTTTCCGCCGTCGTCGCTGTTCGTCTCCAACCGGTCGCGTACGTTCGTTCCACCGGCTCCGACCTATGCGCGCGCGCGCGACCCACACCTATACAGAGTTACAGCGGGTTAGGACAAGTGCGTAGAGAGCAGCAGAGAGTAGTTCATGGAGTTTAGTTCCTCGTAGTGGATATGGCATCTTGACTCCTAGTAGTGGAGTGTGGCAAGCAATGGTCGGCTCGATCGATGTCTCGGCAACTTCCCACCCTCGACAGTCTGCCCCTCTCTTCAGGATACGTCGCCCCCCCCCCAATTCTCCCACCCCACCCCTCTGTCCAACCATCCAACTCCGACTCTCCTCATCCCAATCGTCAGACTCCCCGTCTCGCTCAACCACCTCCCTCTGTCCCCATCCTCCGACACATCGAACTAAATCCCGGAGCTGCTTACTGCTTCCAAGTCTGTTTACAATGGCGATGCGCTACCCCCATTATCCCGGGGTCATACTTCACCTTCGGACTACATCGCGACGACGAATCCCTTTTTCTTTTTTTTCCCCCTGCACTTCGCAGACCTATCTCTATTTGTTTTGGCTCGTTTATGAACCGATTACGGTAACAACACCGAGTGTTTCGAACGCTTCCAGACCGTACCAGTGCATGGAACAAATATAGATCTACTCGAGAGGCACGCTCGAGCGATCCGTTAAGCGAAACTCGTGTCGGGCACGAATCGTCGAATGTGATTTTCCTTACTGAAAAGACGTCTAGTTCGCTACAGGGCAGACCGTTTAGTGAATTCGTATCGGATTCACTTTTATACTTCCGACGTGGAGCTACGCTTATGCGTGGTAATGTTATACGGTGATACAGCGGAGTTATCTAACGCGTGTTGGTCATCCAAGTCATACTTCTTCAATTTCATTGTTGTTACTGAATGTAAGCTCGAACGACTGATGTAAACAAAAAGATTGACACACGACGGACATCTTGTTCTCTGTGTGCTGCATTTAAGAAAATTAGCATGAATTTACCTTGACTCGTCGAAGAGTTTATTTTACGTATACAGGGTGTACGATCAACCCTGGGAAAAATTTTAGTGGGAGGTTCTAGAGGCCAAAATAAGACACTGTGCGTCGTGCAGACCCGCGAAAAGATATATGACAATTTCTACGTAATCAGTGCGCGGAACGATCAAACTGTTACGCGTGCAACGCTGATTTCTTTTCGAGAATAGGGAAAAGCGTAATTACTGGTAGCGCTATTCAGGCTACAGGCCCGATCGATTTCTACAATGACCTGTACAATGGATCGAGAATGTACATAGATATCGTTGTTCGTCTCTGCCGCTCTTGCGAACATGAATAGCTATAATAATAGATAAATGGTCATGCATTACGTAAATAACGCAAAACAATACGTCTAGAACACGCAAAAGGTATAACGCCGTTTATTACACTTAGAAACCTGGCCATCCGTAATCACGCCTACTTACTATTCGCTCTATTATGGTATAGCATACTTTTATACAGGCTGAGACGGTTCGCGAAAGAAAATTGAAAGTTTATCAATAACGATGTAAAAATTGTACGCGTGAAATTACTTGTGCATCCCAGGAATTCGTATCGTCTAAGTAGTCAAAGGGGGAAAAGTTATCACGAGATACGGTTAGGTAGGCGTCAACGGATGCCATGAATCCCCATGTTTATTGTCAGGTCGTAGAAGGGTCGCCATACTATGTAAAACTATTTTCTGGAATAGCCTCGGATACGATAGGTACTTGGTATCGTCCATGTACACTGCGTGGAACAAATATAGCGATCTCGAAAAACAAAAACTGTAGGGAACGATGACGATAGTGCCCTTGAGGGCTGGACCTACAGTGATCTTTTTAGGGCGCTAGAATTAGAAAGGCGTGGACCCCCTGTCTTCTATTTTCAATTTGGTAGTAATTTACGAACAAACTTTGGAAATTGTAACTCGATCTTTAAGACGTTAAACCTTTGCCGTATCTCGAACAGAAAGCGCCGCGTTTATTTGCGTTAACGTTAACACGATTTAGCAACGAGAAAGAATAAAACTCAATGTATGGTAAGGATTAGTAAATAACGTGTTTATGTTTATTTTATGCGGCATAGTTGGGATAATAATAGAGTTTGCGTTTTTTTCATAATACTCCACAATTAGATACGTGTCACGTAAACTATGCGATAAGCTGGATGTGTGGTAGAGAACATGTTAAGCATGGTTCATGAATCGTACAGGTACGACGTAAGAAACATTCTGGTAGCGCGAATAACAGATTATAACTTTAAAAAAATATATCTGTTTCATCTTTAGAATTATATAGGGTGTTAGGCTAACCCTGGGAAAAATTTTAATGGGAGATTCTAGAGGTCAAAATAAGACGAAAATCAAGAATACCAATTTGTTGATTGAGGCTTCGTTAAAAAGTTATTAACGTTCAAAGTTCCACATGTACTGAATTTTTTTCTCGAAAATGCGCAGGATATCGGGGGTATGTCTATTGACCAAAAATGATTGTAATTGACCCCCGGAACCAAAAATAATTTTTTTAGAACGATTTGAAATTTTTTAATTTTGTCGAAAAATTTCAGAACCTACTCGAATTTTGTTCTCGAAAGTGCGTAGGATTACGGAATTATTATTATTATTAATAATATTATTATATTACGATGCGTTTATGTTATCGTTAAAACCCGTAAATATGTATAAAAAAACAAATAGTGACAAGAAATTCATGATCATGTATCTCAAGAAGTTTATCCATCAAGATCGTTTAAATTGCCCACTGTGCGACGCGCTCCAGTATTTATCAAACGCTTATTATTTTCAGACGATATTAGAGATCGAAATAAAAAAAAGGAAATATAAAGAAACTCGATTAGATTTAACCTTGGCTTCGCGAGCACGCCGCGCGTAACATCCACGCTGCGTAAATTGCTAACTGAATAAGTGGAGTTGTCGTTTCTTTGAAATACTTCGTCGGAGACTGTTTTACATATTTCATCGTTATCCTCGTTTCTAGTGCACGAAACACGCGAACGTTTAAGCGTGCACTTTTCTCAATGACATTCGAGGTTAGGTTAATAATATAATTGCACGTTGCCTTTGTACCGAATCTACGTCTATTTTTACTTCTGTGCGTTGATTTACTCTTTTTTTCCTCCGTTCAAAGGCGCAGTAACAGGACGTACGATAAATAACAACAGCGTATTGAAAATGCTCCCCCTTTAAAAGAAGCAAAGTGAAATATGAAAACTCTTTTTCATATGAATTCTGAATCGTTTCCTGTACCTTCCTGATCTAGAAAGTTCTCTCCCATTTTTAGATTGTTCAAGTAGTATTATAGTATTGTTCAAGGAGGTTCTAAAAACCAAAATAAGACAAAAATCAAGAATATCAATTTCTTGACTGAGGCTTCGTTAAAGTTATTAAAAAATTAAATTAAAAAATTTCAAATCATGCTAAAAAAATTACATTTAGTTACAGTGGTCAATTACAATAATTTTTGGTGAATAGACCTACCCCCGAAATCCTATCCACTTTCTAGAAAAAAATTCAGTACGGGCGGGAACTTTAAACGTTAATAATTTTTTAACGAAGCCCCCATCAACAAATTGGTATTCTTGATTTTCGTCTTATTTTGGCCTCTAGAATCTCCCTTCAAAATTTTTCCCTGGGGTGCCCGAGCATCCTGTATATACTTTCAAAAAATGAAATAAAAAAATTGATTTTTTTGTAGTCTCACACGAGACTCCCCGCTTAAGTTTAACGGAAACTTCGTGCCCGTTAAAATTCAACAACGAAACCGAGAAAAAGAAGGAATGGAACCTTTTACTCCCCTCTTCTTCGCGAGAGAGACGTAGCAGTAGGTTGTAGCATACCCAATAGTTGAGTCAGGTCAGTTTACTAGCCTTACATAAAAGAGGCTAAGTAGCGACGGAGGGAAAGAGGATAGGAAATGTTATAAGATATACACGGGACGAATGAAACGAACCTAAAGAGAACAGTGTGGGAAGAGAGGTAAAGAGGAGGGGGGCAACAAGGGGACGGGTGGGGGCACCTGTTACAACGTCCAGGCCGTTCTTTCGCTCTCCCTTTCCCTCTTTGTCGAGCACCCATCCACATGCCACTTAGGCTGTTACATTGAAATTTCTACGGAACGATCTGGCATATACAGTATTTCCAACATGGACGATCAAACTTTAAAGAACGCGATCTGGCTTGTTAACTATAACGGGACAAGGGGAAGACGCGTTCTTACTGGCCTCCTCGGATAAATGTTACTAGACCAGTGGCAGGCTGTTCGAAAAAAAGGAAAGAAGTTATTAAATATTTTTCTTATTTAAAAAGTTATTTAAATATTACGTGAATTTTAAGGTATAAAGTTAACACGTCTATGAATGTAAATGTAGTTGGCGTCAACGGATATTTCTCATTAGGATGACTCCCGGAGTTTGCAACAATAGTCACCTTGAGGATGAGAAAAAGGTTTCACGGATAGAGGCACAGAACATTCCCTTCCGAGTCGTAGCCATCTTTTGTTTGCGACAGAGGTTTACAAAGACGCCTGGCAAGTTTGCAAGGGCTTAATACTGGAATGGGTATTCTTAGTAAACTGTTGAAAATGGCTTTCTTCCCTAACGAAACACGTGTCGTGCATCCTCGGAACATTTTCAACTTTGAAAATATAATCTTGAACATTGTCAGCGACAGCGGCGTAAATAAAGCATTTTCAACGTCCCCGTGAACCCAACTACGAAAGAATTTAAGCGGGGAGGATGCACGGGCCATGTAATTGACCTCCTCCGTCAATCTCTAACAGGCCAGTTAAAAAGTATTGTTTATATTTGCCTGTGCATATTTGGCGATGTTACTTTTTAAATTTCACGTTACTTTATCGTCCAGCTTTATTTAATAAGAACAACTATCGCACGAAAAGAATTCTATTTGTTAAAGTCGCAACGCGTCCTATAAATAGATCACTGGCACCTGGAAACATCTAATAATATCAAGACACTTTTGCAGCACACGGTGTAAAACAAACAACAGTGCCGTAAGCTTGTGCAAACATACTTTCAGTAAACATCCGATGTTGGGTTTTAAAACACCATTTCTATCTGCACCTCGCCATCGCCACACTTACGTATTTTGGGAATGTTTTAACGAAGACGTTTCGATAATGATAATGAAAATGGAGTAAATGTTCTTTTAATTCAGAATACATTATTAATAAATAACGTTGATAAAAACATTGTGCATTTAACTTTATACGGGTTACGATTTTATACCTTGGAAATTGTGCCATGTTCAAATCATCTTTACGGTTAGTAAAATATTTCGAATGCCGTCTAAGTAGAACACTGGTACTTAGTGGATTGAATGAAGATTGCCCAAGAAAAAAAAAAAAAAAAAAATGGCTACGGTTCAAGCGGGAGGCGTTTCCGTGTCTACGACCGCGGGACCTTTTATCATCCCACAAGGTAACCAGAATACTCGTCCCCCACAAAAGTTTGGTCACTTATTTTCGAACCAGCCTGTAGAACGTCGCTTCTCTGCAGCTCGTGGACAATCGACGTAACCACTCTCTCGTGCCTTTTACCGCACTTGTACGGATCCCGGACGAAGTGTAACGATGCCGAGAGATCGATAATAACCGCCGCGGTTTGGTTCCACCCGAGCCTCGTACGAGACAGGGACACTTTTTCCCCTTTCCCGCCATGCCTCTGTCTCTCTCTTCGTCTGACCAGCTTTCGCCCATATCGTCTCTCCTTTTCACGGCGATTTCACGCTTTAATTACGCGACAAAAAATGATGGAAGACGAGCGACGACGGAGGACAAAGCCTACAGAAACTTTACTGCTTTCTGCGTCCTTGTTTACAGCTGTCTTTTATTTTCACGCCCCTTTCCTTCGATCCCTCCCCTTCCGTTGGCGATTTCAAATTAACTTTTTCTTTTAATGCCTGTATCCGATCTATTCGACAGATCGATCGGGTGTTATTAAATATTTATTTTCGTTACGTATACAGGGTGTTCTACCACCTCTGGGAAAAATTTTAATGGGAAATTCTGGAGGCCAAAATAAGACGAAAATCGAGAACATTAATTTGTTGACTGAGGCTTCGTTAAGAAGTTATTAAAAAATTAAATTTAAACAAATTTCAAATCATTCTGAAAAAATTATTTTTGGTTCCGGGGGTCCATTACAATCATTTTTGGTGAATAGACATACCCTCGAAATCCTAACCAGTTTCGAGAAAAAAATTCAATAAGTGGATAAATTTTTCGACGAAATTAAAAATTTCAAATCGTTCTAAAAAAATTAGTTTTGGTTCCGGGGGTCAATTACAATTACTTTTGGTCAATAGACATACCCCCGAAATCCTAACCATTTTCGAGAAAAAAATTATTTACCGAAAATATACTGTGTGGCGGGAAATGTTTCTATAACTTCTTAACGAAGCCTCAATCAACAAATTAGTATTCTTGATTTTCGTCTTATTTTGGCCTCTATGTCACAACTCCCTGTATATCACATTTTAAAATATTAGTATAACTTGTCGAGTAAGTTCTATAAAGAATTGGCAATATTTAATATTCTTACGAAGAAACGCGAACAGACTTATTACATAACCTAATATGTACTCGAAGAACGTTCGATATCAACCAATTTTTGATCGTACAAATTTAGTAATTAAAGATATAAAGCTACAGCAGACGTAATATTTTTATAAAAAAATATTTCTTTATACAAAAAATAAAAAGGAATCTGCTCGATAGTAATTTGTAACACGTTGCTCACGGATAGTTAACTTTTTAGAAACCGCGAAATGGTTATCTGCTGTAATATACTCGAGGCTATAAATATCAAAGAAATGTTAGATCGCGAAATAAGGTGTGCGTAGAATTTTTCGCAATATCGTCCCGTTATCAGTGCACGCGATAACATTTCTAAATAGGCGGTTACGTGTTACCCGAGGCACATCTGTATCCCATCGAAGGCTTATGCAAGTTGTATAACGAATTAATTTCGCTCGGCGCATTACGTCCGGCAAAGGGAAAATATAATCGAACGAGTTCTGCGAACGCTCGAAGCGTGCTCTTACCTCGGTCGTCGAGTTTGCAGTGATTAATAGGTAGGTATGCTTGAAATACTTTCGCGACGGAGCCGCCATCGTTGTTACAGTTTTCAACGATAAAAAAGAATCAACACGACGCCGTATCTCTTTCGGCGCGAACGGGAGACTCGACAAACAATAACAGATCCCTGGCGACCTCGCCGGTCGGGCGCGGAACCATGAATCATCGATACATGACGAATCTTGCGAATCACGAAAACTCTGTCCAAGCGTCTCGCGACCAGCGATATTTGATTATTTGACCCGATTACGTTCGACTCGGCGGATAACAAGTCCCCGGGAAGACTGCGCGTCGACCAGGCGAAATTGAACACCGGATTAGCGTGTTTACATGAAACGCTCGTCGACGATAAACGCCGCACAGTGGGCCAGATTGAAAATTTAACGGCTCGAATTTTGTACAAAAATTGAAACGAACGTCCAAGGACTAAATATGGAAAACTGTCAGTAAACGTATTAACAACCACACGTTTTATTTAACCTAGTACTTTGTATCACACTATTCGTACGCTGAGTATATCTAGATATTTGATCGATGCACAAAACGTCCGTATATAGAAGAGTTCGATAAGAAGCGTCGGGCCCTATTTCGAAGCGATGAATCTCGGTGACATGCCGAAAGATGCTAAGTCGGCAACGAAGATATTCTTCCGAACCGCGAGAGGACCTAAAAAAAACTCGGCTGGTCAGTGACGGTGGTGCGGGACGACCTCCTTCGTCGAGTCGAACGACTTAACTTTCTCGAAGGATAACGCTTCTGCTAGTTTCCTTTCTCCGTGGACGGCCGCGGGAGATGAATTTACGCGGCGTCGACGAGGAAAACGTAAATATAAGCGACGACGCGCTCGCACGGGCCCAAGCCACGAGTGGGTTTCTAGTAAAAAGAAACAGAAGTGTCGCGACGTGAATACAGGTCACAACATCGCTGAATAAGCAACCGAGCGTACACCGCTGCTCTCCGTGTTCAGCAAATTACGTAAGGCCAGAACGGGAGCTCGTTTAAATACCGACACAATCAACGATGAATAAGTAAGTTACGTGCATGCGGCGCGCACACCGCCATAACGAAATAAGGAAAACGTGCACGACGTTCGTTCCATATTCGCGTTAAATTCGGCGAAAGTTACGCAATCCGGCATTCCGCTTGGCGCCGACGTCCTTTAGGACTTATCGTTAATCTTCGAACACAGTTTGCCACCATTTTTATCTAGACAACGAATAACGTTTTATCTAAATAAATTGTCGTCCATGTGTCTATCTAAATAGAAACTTATTATACAAACAAATAGAATAAGTCGATAACAAGGTCGATTGTGTTTATCTGGTCTGCATAGTTATATACGTGTTTCTTTATTATCTAAGAAAAAATTGCAAACTATACTCCATGTTGCGCTATTTTTAAAATCTCATTTAAAAATGATGTCCCGCTTGGATGCAAGCTTGTCATCGATAGACAATTGAATTTATTACTCTACGAAGTTCCTCGGTATCTCACCGAGTTTCGATAACTGTGTCTTTAATTCTTTGCTTAAGCTCTTCGTACGAAGTCGCTCCCGTCGAGTAAACTTTTTTGTTTTAAAGTTCCAGAAACGTAAAAATCGAATGGTGTAATATCGCTTTTAACTCTAAAACAAAGCGTTTATTCGCAAACTTTATATAACGTTTCTTTCTCATTCTGACCTCTAAGTTAAGTCCAGTTTGGTGGAAATATCACGAAACATTCTGTGTAGTAATACGCTTTACCTTTGACTTTATAGTTTCTACGTATGTTGTTATTCGATTGATTAATTTGTATATGATTCCTACTAGTCTAAATGTATAGCGAAGTACACCTGAACCAAAGGTCGAAATGTTTATTATTATAAATAATAACTCTTGCATGTATCATTTGCATACTTGTTTCGAACATTTTTGCAGTTTTATCTAAATGATTCGAATCGTGGCTCGTAGTTGAAATAGGTGTTTGGCCAATCCCGGGAAAAATTTTAATGGGAGATTCTAGAGGTCAAAATAAGACGAAAATCAAGAATACTAATTTGTTGATGGGGGCTTCGTTAAAAAGTTATTAACGTTTAAAGTTCCAGCTCGTTCTGATTTTTTTTCTAGGAAATGGGTAGGATTTCGGGGGCAGGTCTGTTCACCAAAAATTATTGTAATTGACCCCTGTAACTAAATATAATTTTTTTAGCATGATTTGAAATTTTTTAATTTCGCCGAAAAATTTCAGTACCTATTCCAATTTTTTTCTCGAAAGTGGGTAGGATTTCAGGGGTATGTGTATTGACCAAAAATGATTGTAATTGAGTCCCGAAACGGAAAATAATTTTTCCAAAACGATTTGAAATTTTTTAATTTCGTCTAAAAATTTCAGTACCTACTCGAATTTTTTTCTCGAAAGTGGGTAGGATTTCGAGAGTATATCTAATAATCAAAAATGACTGTAATTGACCCCCGCAACCAACAATAATTTTTCCAGAAAGATTTGAAATTGTTCAATATAATTTTTTAATAACTTTTTAATGAAGCCTCAGTCAAGAAATTGATATTCTTGGTGTTCGTCTTATTTTGGCCTCCAGAATCTCCCATTAAAATTTTTCCCAGGGCTGGCATGTAAGAACAACCTGTATATCGGACGACATTGAAACGTTTTGGAAAAGCTTATAGTCATCGGACGCGCGGTATAGCGTCTCCAATATTGTGCAGTCATTCGAACCCTGCGTTTCAGATTAGTAGGTCGTTAACATGCTTTATCGCGTCGAACGGAAGCTTGTTAACCAAGTCCGGCAAGAACGTCGAACTCGTGGAAAAACTAAGCACACACACACACGCGCCCGTTAAAGTATTGCCACGCTTGTCAACGTTACCTCAGAAATGCTAAAGAGTGATTATTTAAATTCTTAACATTTATCCGCGCCTACTTTACAAAATCGACCTTACCGTCGCGTTATATATTTATCAAACGTATCTTTCTCGATCTTTCGATACCTATTTTATCGTATCAATTAATCTACACGAAACAACAAGTAAAATTAAATAAAATTCCTGTAACCCTATTTATTGTTCACCCGAAAAAAATAAACCAGTAAAACACTATTTTAATCCGACTTTTAATTATCAACGCATTGACTACCACTGACCCTGATATTTGATAATGGTGTACCCATTATTTTACAGCATTCCTAATTAAAGTAGCGTCATTTATGATTTTATAATTAATTGGAACGATCCATCGATATGGCAACGCGTTGTAAATTTATTATTAAAAGAACAAATACTGTAATAAAAGATTCTTTGAAAGAACAAAAGAGGCTACGGGTGCTTGGGAGGATTCATCAACACCATAAGAGCGAAACACGTGTTATATCGAATTAAAGGATGCGGGCTATTCGAAGACGCGTAAAACAGTGGCTCGCAGATAAATACCTGGAGGTTCACGAGTTGCACATAGAAATTTTAAATATTTACATTGCGTAGATTTAACGAATATTTAACAATGTTATTCTGGGGAATATTGCATAGGAAGGGTCCATAAGTTCGATTAAACTGCCCAAAAATGGGTCGTGAAAAACAGAAAGATTACGAACCACTGGTATAAAAAATTCACTCGACGTTACGGGGACACTTGGGAGGTTGGAAAAGTTGGGAACCAGCACGCGTTCGCTGTGTCACCCGTAATCACGAACGACGATAGTTTTCAAAGAAGTATATCCGAATTCGCGGAAGATGTTAATTCGTAGCACGAACGTAGCGTGATAATTTGCGAAGACGTGCGAGATGCGTGCTTAAATTATATCGCGGCTTCAGAAAATTTCCCGACGATTGGGCGAAAAGTTAGCGTACGTCGGTTGACGTACAGTGAAATAAATAAATACGCGGAGAAAGATGGATCGTCGACAGAAGAAGAGCCGGATACAAATGAATGATATTCTAGAAGCGTCTATCCAAATGGCGGTCAGCCACACGACACGTACACTTAGCAGAATAAACGATTTATATCGGAAACTATACTGTATCGGGGCCACTTTGCTCTACCAACGTATCCCTCGAACAGTAAATCAAATACTTTCGGTAAGGTAATTTATTAAAATGTAAGAGGAGTCACGCGATCTCGATCCGACGTCGGGACGCGCGCGAGCGTATACACCGGCGGTGGGTTAATTGAAAATTCTGCGAGCGATTCTTCCTGTGTAAATAAAACAAAAATTTCGAAGCACGGCGCAAAGTGCTGCCATCTAACAATATTTCATAACAATTTTCATACTCGAACGATAATATGTCAGAAAATCCGTCCCACGCTCGCACGTGCGCTTGCTAACAAAACGTGAACGAGAGACGGTGGTATTTGTTGCACAGCTAGTTTACTTAATGGAAATAGTTGGTTCTGAATAAACTCGTGCTATTATAGTCACCGCAGATAACTAAACAGATAAGCCACTTAATTACCAGTCGTGATGCTACGACATTAACATATTGTAATGAACTTGCAAATTATACGGATGACTGTTTTTTTTACATCCGTCGATCCGCACTGGGAAAACACGCCGAGAGAAATGCGAGGAGCGCGTGCATGCGACCATTTCCAACGGAAAGGCCGAAGACGTTGGCGAAGGTCAACGTCAAGATACGATTTCACAGTTCATTGGAAAGGAGAGCACTCGAGCGCTCGACGGAGATCGGTGTTCCGTGAAGTACAGACGAAAATTCAGTAGAACTTTCCGATGGTTGGAAAGTGGTTAGGGGTAAGAGAGGATACGATAATCGGGCCAGTGGTGAGGCGAGCGAAGGGCCGAATAAAAAGAAAGGCGCGTGGCTCGGTGCTGGCGCGGCGTCTCCCGCCATATCACACTAGTTTAGCATACTCGCACACCGAGTGTCATACACACGCACACGTAAAGACCGTGGAACGGTTAAACGAAGAACTACGTATGCACCGTACGCTGGTACGCGCACGGACGGAAGATAGAAACGCATACGAATACACACGTACGAACCCGCGGAATTTTCTCCGGTGCGTGTGTGCACGCATGCACCGTGCACACCAGGGGCCGCGCGAGCGACGCACACGGCGTACACTGGGTTCTTCGGCGGCGCGATCTACGCGAGAAAAACGAGCCACGGCGAGGGCCACTCCACTAACCTGTCGGAGGCGATTCCCCTTATATTCCTCGGGCCACAGTACTCCTGAGTACTCGTGTATTTTCACCGGCTACACTGCGATCACCAAACTATATTCACTCTCTCACACGGCGTTCTTACGATGTGTCTCTTACGGGAGTATACGCGCGGCGCCTCGACTCTATATTCCGATTCACACGGCTGGGCTCTCCCGGCGTCCACGGGTGACTTCGAGTCTCCCGTGGAACGATACTCGCTCGGATACGGGCACTGGGGTCACGCGCGCCCGCCCGACGCCCCAGTTATTCGCGAAAATCCCTCGATTCGACGAAAAAATTGGTCGACAATGCGCGGAACTACGCTCGCGACTGTCTCCCTCGCTGGAGGAAAATGGCGGCCCCCGGCCATCCGAGTGACTCGCGCGCGCCACCGATACTCTCCGTCACCGGCCGAACGTACCCGAGGATAACCGATTCTTTCCGATTACGACGCTGCCGAACGGTTAAATATCGGATGAATTCTTACAAGACTTTTCAAAATTACCACGCGGAAACGTCTTATTTTCTTCTCCTTCGATACAATGCTGCTTGTAATTTCCAATGATAAAATGGAAAATTTACTTTGAAATATTATAAACACGATGAATTTCTTTACCAGACTATTCTTCAACCCTAATGCCGTATCTTTGTAGTGCTTACGTATAGTAACGATGTTCATCTTGTTTTCTTTTCTTTAGACACGTGTTGTTGACAGTACTTTGGAAAATTTTCTTGAAATTTACACTTAAACTTACTCGAATTAGATATCTTTTCAATCTTATACTTGTATAGTATGTTCTATGAAACGATGAAGTTAGATGTAAACAGAACTTGTCACGTGACCGAATTCTCATTGGTCCGTTATGTCGACACGATGCTATCGCCAGAATCTATCGTACGGTGGATCGAAAATCGAAAAGACACCATAAACGATGGAAAAACTAATAACAGAGATTTTTTATTTAAAAAATCGTTTTAAAATTGTTTTAACCAGAACTTTGTATCAGATACATTATAGACTTATAAATCAAAACTAACTGAAGACTACTCTGAAGAATTGAACGACAATTCTTTTGAACAATAGTTTTCAAAAATTCTGTCAAAACTTGAAAACCACTCCGTATTTGTAATGGACAATACATCTTATTACTGTAAAACAATGATAACGTACCGAATTTACTTCGTCGAAAATTAATTAAAAGCTGAATTGCTTGCAATTGTTCATTACATTAAAAATATGTAGAAAGTTTTGTTGGCAAATATCTACTTCGACGGAAATTGAATAGAAGCTAAATTAAACGTAATTATTAACAATGTTACAAATATGTATAAAGTACATATCGTTAATGAAATGACAAGAATTTATAATAAAATTATGCTTTGACCACTACTGTATATTGTAAATTAAACCCAATTAAACAAATCTGATTATACATTACAAATTATGTAGTCTCCATTCTCAGAGGTAGTAACTTCAATAACTGCAAACAAGAGAAGTAATTAATAAGTAAAAGAAAAGATTAGGACAAAGATTTGAGAACTTAAGACTTGATGACAATGATTCGTGCCGCACGAGGGCTACCAATCTAGTTACCTTTATCTCTTTCATGATTCACTAGATGGCGTTATTATTACATATTGTGACGTAATTCACTAGATATACAATGTGCTGACAATCAAATCATTTTGAGTTCAATTTGATCACTGAATTCGAAAAAAATCAATGTCGCTTACAAGTTATAGTCTTAATTAAAGAGAGATTTATCTACAACAAAAATTGTTAAAATGAGCACATAATGTAACAAAAAAAAATATCAGAATGTGTACTTAAAATTGTAAGATAGATCTTTTGTTGCTTATAATGTTGCAAGGTTTATTTGGTATCTTAAAATCGTAATTACAAAATCAACTCTTGGAATAATAATTCCTTCAAACAATGTTTGTACTAGACATTAATTTTACGACAGATAATCGATTCTTTAGTTGGTAACGAATAGTTAGATCTTATGATTCACTTTAAGATCATCCCTTATTTCTTTCATTAATGGAGCCATCTGGATTTATATTATAACACTAACGTTTTCATCATGCGTAAACAAACTGCTGACTAACTTTGTTAAAAGAGAATAAGAATTTTAACGACTGTTTAAAACAGTCGTGTGTCAAAATTGTCCTACTCGCTATCATTGTATACTTGCATGCGATATTTTAACGAAAGGAGATGGACGACTATGATACGTGACTGCAAAGTATATTAGTTACGATACATTAGACGTAATTTTTTTCGGATTTTTAAATACGTCTTTACGCATACTTCGAAGATAACCAATATGTCAGATGTTAAAAGTCTTGAGCATCCAACATTAAAGGTACCGAATACTTCTTAAATTCTGTTTTACATTTCTTACAACTGAATTATTTAAAATTATTTATTAGTAGTCGAAGACGCGTTATTATCTATGATACGTACAATGATTACATATGAATATCGTTTTTTTTTTTAATTTTTATTCCTAAGTTTATAAATATTTTATTGTAATTTAAACGTAAAGAAAAGGAATAAATTAACACGATATTTTTAGGTTCCTTATGAACTCCTCAATAAAAAATTTCGTTCTGCACAAAAAACCTTAGATAGGGAAGTCTCGCATGTACAAGCAGCAGCTAATGAATTGTTAAAGGGTGATGGAGCAGGTGTTCCTGCTGGAGAAATAAGCAGACTACTGGGAGGAGTTGTAGCTAGGCTTCAGGTTCTGAAGAGAAAGGCAGAGGAGTCTATAGCAGAGGAATTACAAGCAGGAATGGTCTGTAAAAGACGATTAGACCATTTAAAGGAACATGCTAATACTGCACCAAGTGTTGTAAATCAATGGCGGCGACAGAGACTCGATAGAATGTTGGTAGAATACTTCCTTCGTAAAGGCTATTACAAAACAGCCACTAAGTTGGCAGACAGTAGCGAGCTTAGGGATTTAACAAACATAGGTGTGTTAATTGTTAATATGGTTTAATGGCTGAAAATACGAATATAATTCTATATCTTCTTCCATATTTTTAGACGTTTTTATGGTATCCAGAGAGGTCGAAAAGTCTTTAGCAAATCATGAGACTGCAAGATGCGTTGGGTGGTGCCATGATAATCGATCTAAATTAAGGAAATTAGGAAGTACTATGGAATTTAATTTGAGAGTACAGGAGTTTATAGAATTAGTGAGAGCCGATAGAAGACTCGATGCCGTTAAGCACGCCCGAAAATGTTTTGCTAATTATGACGATTATCAGTTGCAAGAAATTCAGTGTTGCATGGGACAGTTAGCTTTCCCAGCTAATACATCTCTCAGCCCATATAAAGATTTATTAGACGAGAAAAGGTAAATATACTTTATATTTAATTATAAGGAATAAAAATAACGAATACAGCGATACCTTAGAAACTGACTAGTTACTATCCCCACCAATTCTTGGAATTGGCTTCCCACGTATCCCAGCGGCCGCGTATGTTTATGTCTTTAAACTTGCGAGATATCGATGTACCGTGTTACGCATCTCTATCTCGCGCTCTCTAAAAAACAGAAACAGCTGGGATTTTCTTGGAAGATCTACCTCCTTCCAAACTCTGTTCAGATTCGGTCTCGAACGTCGACCAATATCCAAGGCGTTACTGTAATACTGTATCTAAGTATATTTTTATTCTTGGGTTGCGAATAAAATTTTATACGGGACTCGCAAAATAAACGCTACGAATAACGAATAACTAATATTCTGATAAATTATTCGAATAAAAATCTTCTACCTAGATTGACAGTATTACATTGTTTATAGGTGGGATAGATTAATAGAACAGTTCAGACATGAAAATTATAGACTTTTCCAATTGGCAAGTCAGAGTGTCTTTACTGTGGCCCTACAAGCAGGTCTGTCAGCATTAAAAACACCTCAGTGTTACAGTGCAAATAAAGAAGGCAGAAATCCAAACTGTCCCGTATGTAACGAAGCACTTAACGAATTAGCTTCTCCGCTGCCTTTTGCTCATTGTTCGCAGTCCAGGCTCGTTTGTAGTATTAGCGGTAAACCATTAAACGAGTATAATCAACCAATGATGATGCCAAACGGATACGTGTATGGGGAGCAAGTAAATTAAACCATTCGTTTTTCATAGAATACCCTTATTAAATTATACTTCTTTAAATTAACTTGTTACATTTTATTCCAGGCATTGGAAAAAATGGCTCAAGAAAATAATGGTACTGTGATTTGTCCAAAAACCAAAGAAGTGTTTCCATATAAAAAAATAGAGAAAGTTTATGTCATGTAAAATTTTCCGATTTAACTACAACTTGTACTATGTACAGTGCATCCTTATTTTATTCTAACTCTAAATATTTACTGTTTAATACTGTGTACCAATATTAACAAAGGGAATAACATCTATTTTTAAGGAAATATTGTTTTTGTAAATTTTATTTGTGATTACCTACTAGAATAAAATACAGAGCTACGCGACGGATTGTGCGTGTAATGGAACACGTTCTAGTTTTTCAATATGAAATGGTGTGCAGATTATTATAATATAGTTGGTTATTAAATATGAAATCAGAATGGTCCTTATTCATTTATTTAACATCATCTCTACAATGTATATTAAACGGTCAAAACAATTCCATAGATTTACGTTTTAAGACGCATTTGTAACCATAAACTTTTGTAAGTATCTTACAGTGGTTTATATTTATACTATGCATGTCCAAAACATTTCGACATAATAATGGTAAGATTTATAACAACGTTAATGTAACCTGATCGTTACCTTGTTACATAATTTATTGTAATACCATTTTTACGTAGAAACAGATGCATCGCTTGCATTCCTTTTTATAATAAATAACTTTGAAGTATGTATTTTACTGACGAATGCCTAATCTAGATAATATATGATATGCATTAAGCAATTTTGGATGTAACATGTCCACGACTGAATCAATATAAAAATATCCCCTCTATGCCTCTATCAGCTTTAAATTCAACGATCTTTTATTCATGGGTTTCATGAAATTTAATTTATAATTTATTGTCTGAATTGCTTTATGCGGAGGATTGTCCTTCTAGGAATTCGGATTCTATGTTTTAGAATAAAATTTGTGGTCAACGTGGGATACAATATTTGAGGTAATTTAAGTAATTTAAGTCTTTTCCTTCATCAGCAAGATTTAAGTTCGTGAATATACGATTACGATAACGAGTTTAGCGAAGTATAATTTGAAAATGTATAAGAGTCTTGGTTACAATTATTTATGTATAAGTTGATAGAAATAGATGATAAACAGTATTATAAATGGTGAAACAGTATAATTTACAAGTTACCAAACGTATACGGAATGTTCCATCAGAAACAACACATCTAAGTATCTCAGTTACTTCTTTACAATATAGAAATGTCTCGGGCATAATAGAAATAGTTTCAAATAATTACTACAAAACAATAAAAATTGTTTTTTCGAATCAGTCATCGACACTTTTTCACACTTAAATGTGTATTTTTTTTTCTTACATTGATATCCGAACATTTTTCTTCAACTTCCGTGAAATAACGTATTACGAAATATTTATTACGTGGATAGATTATCGTAATAATTTAATAATAAGTATGCAAATTTCTACATATTAAAAATTTTAACTCAAAGGAAGCAAAGTTGATATTCGATTGAAACTTGTTAAATTCAAGGTCAACTTGAGGTCTTAATACTACAATTGATTACGTAGTAATTTGCACGAGACAAAAAATGCAGGAGAAGTTTGAAAACATCCTTCTGTTTCATTGTATTCACATTTTGGAATCGATCTCATATATTTGCCATATATTTCCATATTGCTATAAATAAGAGACAAGTGTATTGTTTTGATGGTACAACCTGTATGATAAAAATGTAAATTTGTAATCATCACATGTTACAACATGTGGAAGCACTTAGTCGGTATGTATTTACAAATTCTGTTAATTATGCCTGAACAAAAATCATGCTCAATGATGTATATTCTTCTTAGTTTCACTAAAAACATTTTTACGACGTACGCGCAGTAAAACTAGGAAAAAGTAATTATTCCCAGTTCAAGTAAATTTTAAGCTATTATTGATCAAATGGAAACTTATTTTTCGTATAAATAAACGAGATAATACAAATGGTATACATCATTTACAAATTATTTAAGGAAAATAAACTTATTGTTAAATGTTCAGTACGTGGTGTTTCAAATCTTCAAGTCAAAGATTCAGTAGACATATGTGTAAATAAGTACAATACATCTTATAAATGTACAGAAAATATTGTAGTGGAGCTTTATTGAGCTTGTAACATGTCATGTAATTTTACCTTGGCATGTTACTATTCATTCATACATGCTGTCTTAGTCATGTTTCAATGCACAGTATGTTGATTAAAAAGAAGTACATAGTAAGAGTATAGTATTACATATTATAAGAGAATTTTTAAATGCAGAAAACGAACAAATTAATACGAAAATGTATAAAATGATATATCTGGCAAAGAAAACAAAACCTTATTGTCATAACCTTTATAGAAACTATTGACAATCAGATCTTTTCATAACCATTTGTACCCCACTTTCATGAGTTACAACTTGCTTAAAATGATAAGCATTAATGGATCTCATGTTTCAGTAACCATAAATATTAGTTCTAAATACTACGAAAAATTTTAATGTAAAATTAAAATATTAAAGTACGTAAAATTGCTATGATATAACATTTGTAAAAGATAATACAACCTGGAAATTTCTACAATGAGAATATAAACGTATAAATTATAATAAAACAATGTGCCTTACCTTGTCAAATGTTAATTAGTTTGCGCAAAACTTACATGTATTTTAGTAAAAAATAGCCTGATGTGCTTCTCAAATGCATATGTATGCTTTCACAAAATTGTAAATATTTTTTTTCAAGTTATTTATTACAGTTACCGAGCGTGTAAGACTGCAGCAAATGATCGTTTTTTTTTTTTTTTTTTTTTTTAAAACATTTTTGTCATCCAAATTATATACAGTGCAGTTCTGGATCAATTACATTATTAGTACAAAAAAGTTAACAAAGTACAGTCTTATCTTAAATTCGGTCTATGTAAATAACAATCATTGACCCTTTGCACTCGATAAACGACCCTCAGTCATCGCTAAATTAATGTAATTTTTCCAATTCGGGAAAATGAGGTCGAGATTTAAACACGAAGCAATTTGACAAAAATGTATTTTTACATTTTACAAGACATAATGTTTGAATTTCAAGCTCATTTGTCTGAATTAGGAAAATTACATCTGATTAGGCGGCGACCGAGAATTGTTCCTCCAATACAAATAATTAAATGTACAAATCTCCGATGGGCTTATTTTAGTGGCTTTGATTCAACTTATGCACATGAAAAACTTAGTAATACGTGGTTAGTAAGGCTTATTGGTCCAATCTAGTAGCAATAGTTCCATTGGGGTAGTGATTAAACATTAAGAATTTCAAGTGATAACAAGCTTCTATTCTTTTTTTTTTCAAATCTTAAATATTAGTTAATCGTGAAATATTAAGTTGTTCTTTTGCAATTCAAATTCGATAATTTCGGTTATTTTTTATATCTCTTGTTTACCGTCAATACTTTTTACTAAAAATAAAATACTTCGCGTTGATTTAGACTCAAATTAATAAATATACATAATTTACTTTTTACTTGATGAAATTATCGTACAATTAAATAAAATTTATTCTCGGTTTCATGTTTGCACGAGAAATCAATTAAATTAGAAATCTTAAAAATATTGTAAACAACAAAAGTCAATGAATTCAGATTTTCATTATTTTTTTCTTGTGGCCTTTTTGATTCTTCTATTCGATAAACGTCTTTTAAAACGCGATCAGTTTTTTATAATTAAATGGTGCACATATTAAGACGATTTAAATGAAATATGTGCTACCAAACTGGGCATGACTGCGGAAAATAATAGTCCAGTAAATATTCCTGTAATGCATGTTGCTGCACCAAACATGCCAGCTGTTGCAGAATATTGGGAATCTACCATTCTGAAATTAGAATATGTAATTACGAATTTACGAAAATATTTATAGAAAAATATATCCTCCTCTTCGTTAAGAAATTAACGAGTCTCACCTAGGACAATACATCATAGATAGCGATGAGAAATAGCCGCTACTCAAACCCATTGTAACGGCAATCGCGAAATAAACCCAATCATTATTAATATACACAGGTAATACTCTTGTAGTATTGTTTGGTTGATAGTTACAGAATAAAAACAATGGTATGTACAAAATGCGTAAAACGACTGGGATCACCAGATACCTTTTACTAGGCTACACAAATGGGAATAAAAATTAGGCAATTAAAACGATTCTTGCGTATAAATTTGCTAGATCGAGAAATCAATAAAACGAGTCTGCGTTTGTTATTCGAGCAGTGAAATTTAATATCCTTATCAAACATACAAAACATTATACCTTTCGACGTGCATGCATTATTCTAGTGAAATTTAATATCCTTATCAAGTATGCAACATATTAAACGTTTCCGACTGCAAAGCGAAAAGATATGCC
Organism: Colletes latitarsis; assembly: GCF_051014445.1. Taxonomy (NCBI): domain Eukaryota; kingdom Metazoa; phylum Arthropoda; class Insecta; order Hymenoptera; family Colletidae; genus Colletes; species Colletes latitarsis. The sequence goes on from NC_135140.1 coordinate 15,795,677, forward strand.
AGAAAAAATTCGACGTGCACGTATTACTATCGTTTTGAATTTTATCGAGAACGTAAAATAATATTGAGTATTTTAAATTAACGAAATCATTTTAAATATTATTTTAAAGACGACTACGCCGCGGTTAGAAAAGTTTAACATATTGTTTATTTAATAATGATATTAAATTTCGCTGTTTGTATAACCATTGAAGACTCGTGTTATCAAAACAATTACAGTAAAACCTCCGCACCCGCGGTTTGCTCTCAAAAGAAAGCACAATATGACCATTGTATTTAACTAAAACGCAGGAAACAACTTTCAATCGCTATAGCAGCTTTATAAAATTCTCATCCAATATCTCGAAAAATACGGACGATATGAAAAAATGGTTTGGATGAAAATCATATGGTTTCGAGGGGAGCAGACTGTGCAATAATTCATTTCACCTTGCAGTAACTTTGGAATACCTACAAAAGTTAACTTGAAATTTTTAAATTATATGTACAGTATACAGAGTGTACAATCAACCCTGGGAAAAATTTTAATGGGAGATTCTAGAGGGCAAAATAAGACGAAAATCGAGAGTACCAATTTGTTGAGTGAGGCTTCTTTAAGAAGTTATTAACGTTTAAAGTTCCGTCTGTAGAACGGCGACCTGCGAACAGCTGCGTGCGCGCGATAGTGGTTCTCATTCAGCATGAGAGACTCTACTGACTGACGTATCGACAGCCGTTCTACAGACGGAACTTTAAACTTTAATAACTTTTTAACGAAGCCTCAATCAACAAATTGCTATTCTTGATTTCCGTCTTATTTTGGCCTCCAGAATCTCCCATTAAAATTTTTCCCAGGGGTGGCAGAATAGATAAAATTTCATATAAAGTTTGCTATTATCCGCGATAGGCTTGAAACCGAAACCCGCGGATACAAAGGTTTCACTATTTGTGAATCATTCGAATAAATTTACTCACCCACTGAACAACCGACGCGATAGAACTTCCGATCAGGGCGGTTACGTTAAATGTGAGGAAACACATAATAGTACTGTAATAATCCGTTGGGACTATAAAATTAACATCCGAATTCTTTATATCGGATTGAACGGAAGGGAACAGACTAAGAGTTACAAAAAACACAAGAAACGTATTGAAGCATTGGGGAAAACATTGGCAAAATATTTTCCAATAAGGCGGTGTATCGGTTTTGCCTCTCGCACTATTTTCCAACTGTCTCTTATTTACTCCTTTTTGGTATAATAATTCACGATATCGATAAAACCTCTACAAACGATAACAATTAATATACGTCCCGTATAATTCATGCTGGCGCTAAATTTATAAGACGAATATATCTTACGTTTATTGGAAGTGCAAAATAAGTGTCAAAGCATGCAAGAAGAACGAACAGAGCCGTTATGAAGTAATATATTGCAGCAGTTCGGGCATTTGGTGCCATATATTGAGCAAGTAAGTTAATCAGAGCTGTGAATGTTCCACTTATATTCTGAAAATAGCGTGTAAATAACACATTTGCATCTGTATATCTTATGTAAATGTTTTTATCGCAAGTTTATTTACCGAGCCTAAGACAACAGCTCCTGTGTATTTTATGGGTAACTTTGCAACCATACCATACACAGAATTTTGGTAGATTCCGTTAGCGGCTGAAATAGATTTTACAAATAAAACTACCGTATGTACAAAGACAAAATAATAAAAAAAAATTGAAAAATTGATAGCATTTTAAAAATGATAAAATGATGAATTGTAGAATGTTATTATAATTTGAAAAATCATACGACTTTTATGTAAAAAATTTTGAATAAACAAAATGTTTTACATCTTACTGTTTAATACAATAACAGAAGCCATGGTGATCCAGAAAAAAATACCAGGCCAGCCAGAGCTATCAGTCATTGCCAAAATAACGGTACATACAAATATTAAAACTTGTATGAAGATGCCCCATACAATACGTGTTGTCAAATTCCCACTAAAAGTACAACACACATTTTAAGCGTCAACATTGTTTTCTCGTGAGATTTAATTTAATCAGAAACTGCAATAATCTACCGAACGATAAAGACACTAGAGTCTATGTTCGTTGCGAGTACAAAAAACGTTATGAAACGTTAAACGATCGTTATTAAAAATACATACCCAAATTGTATAAATACATTTAACCAATTAAAGAGCAGATTCGGTATTTGCGATGCAAACCCTAACCAGGCGGGAAAATTTGTGGCATAGGTTGTATCAATTCCTGTATATTCCTTAGATAATTTATAGTTAACAAAATACTGAAAAAACGATTAATATAATCATAAATATTTGATCTGTATAAAATTGGAAATTGAAGAAGCTAGAAAAAAAAAAAAAAAGAAAGAATATATACGGAAAACGTAGTTTGAAACTTCTTACATTTTTTGCTGTTATGAACATATTCCATGGCATCAAAGCACCGATTCCATGAAGTACCATTATACAGAACACTATATTTAATCTAAATTTATATATACAAACATTTTAGTACAAACAATTAAGAATATTAAAATATATTAATAAAGTTAGAAATAAAAGACTAGTTTCCCAATTTACACCTTTTCACGCATATTCAAACAAAAAATAAATTTTATGGAACTATGTTGGAAATACATAGAAATAAATAACATGTATCAAGTACAATTTTAGATAAGTATTGCTTACCAAAGCACATTTTTTTTCCATGTTCACTTATTACTTTCTATTTGCCATAAAACATTATTTCATTGACTTTGCTACCACTAACAATTCTTGAGCGTTTAAGGTAGAAACAATAATTAATAACAAACATTAAAAAATTTATTAAAACCTGAGAAAAAAAAAGTTAAGACTGAATTTTACCATATCTATCTTCTACGTTTGAACGCGTTTAAAAACGTGTAAATTGAAAATTTTATTTTTGATTCTATTTATATTCTTATACTTTTGGTAAAATTTGTTCATCAATAACACCTTTTAAAAAGTGCTAAAAATTTGGTACTTCTAATTGTTATCCAGTGTAACTTAAAGAAAAATGTGTAAAAATATAAACTAGTATTTACCTATCCCTGGGAGGATTCAATTCAAGGTCTGCTTGATCCATTGTAACTCCTTTGAAATTCAATTCATCGTCAGGTCTACCTGTACCTTCCCATCCAGGGGAAAGCCGAACAGGTTCGGTACCTATGATGAAAGATTCAGATCTTCTATATGATTTGCACAACGCCCGATACGC